>NW_012053685.1:0-387 GCF_000956235.1 Wasmannia auropunctata | reverse complement strand
TCGAGCATCATACGCTCAGATGTCGGCTTCAAGCACGTATCAGCCTGCTAGAAATTCAGTGATCACAACGGTTTCGCCAGGACAAGCGGTTAAATTATTGACTTCTCAGTTGCCGGAGTTCAGTGGATCGGAGGAAGATAACGTGGAGTTATGGTTACAGAAGGTGGAACGTGTTTCACGCATCCATGGTGCGTCTCCAGACGTCGTGTTATTGGCGGCAACGGGCAAGCTAGTGAAAACTGCTCGTCGTTGGTTCGACCTGAACACAGGTACTGTAAATGATACGTGGCCTTCTTTCAAGCAAGCCATTTTGAGCCGTTTTCAAAGAGATACTCTACTTCACGTTACGATCAAGAAGACGGAAGCTCGTAGATGGAACCTCGCCAG
>NW_012053684.1:0-379 GCF_000956235.1 Wasmannia auropunctata | reverse complement strand
AGAACGTCTCGTCTTTTTCGTCGCCTGGCAGCAGCGGATATCAGTCGGCTCCCACCGAGAATGCCTTACCTCAGATTTGTGCCATGTTCGCCGAACAGTTCCGGCAACAACAAGAGACAATGACACAGCTACTTTCTGCGTTATCTCTCGGGCAAAATCAAGTACCGGCTCAACCGGCATCTTCGCCTCGAGCATCATACGCTCAGATGTCGGCTTCAAGCACGTATCAGCCTGCTAGAAATTCAGTGATCACAACGGTTTCGCCAGGACAAGCGGTTAAATTATTGACTTCTCAGTTGCCGGAGTTCAGTGGATCGGAGGAAGATAACGTGGAGTTATGGTTACAGAAGGTGGAACGTGTTTCACGCATCCATGGTGC
>NW_012053683.1:0-447 GCF_000956235.1 Wasmannia auropunctata | reverse complement strand
TTGTGCGCGACTCGCTGTACGCCAAGTCTTTGTCTCGTCCGCGTCGTTGCTACGCATCGCCATTTTTATCTCAGTAATAAGTGCCTTGTGGTCACGCCATTTTGAACATGGATCGACACCGGTTGCAGAGCCTTTCGTTCGAGGAACTCAAGCAGAGGTCTGAAGCTATGGATTATCACCGCAGGATGCGCAAGAACGTTTAATCGATCAGATCATGAATCATTTGGAAAGACACGGCCCGCTAAAAGAAATGCGGCAGGGCTCGTCAGCCATCAATTCACAGTCGCCGAGTCAAGCAACGGCAACGTCGCAACAGCAGAACGTCTCGTCTTTTTCGTCGCCTGGCAACAGCGGATATCAGTCGGCTCCCACCGAGAATGCCTTACCTCAGATTTGTGCCATGTTCGCCGAACAGTTCCGACAACAACAAGAGACAATGACACAGCT
>NW_012053682.1:0-749 GCF_000956235.1 Wasmannia auropunctata | reverse complement strand
GAATACCGATAGAACCTCCTTAACGTGCTCGACTATTTCGTTTGGGGTCACATAAAAAATTTAGTCGAGCACAGGCGAGATGGTACAGAAGCTCAAATGCGAAATGCAATTCGCGAAGCTTTTTGTACTGTAAGGTTAGCGCGAGGGAATGCGTAATATCCCTCCGCCACATGCATGCGCACGCATGATCTCCTTGCCTGTGATTGGCTAAGATCGAGGAAGAAGAGGAAAGTAGTTGCGTAGCACCGTCTTGTGTTGACTCGTTGTGTGACCGTGTAAACGTACGGTCGTCGTGTCTGATCTCTTGAGCATTCTAACGTGTATAATCCGTGATAGTAAATATATTGAGTTTGGCTAAGTTCGTGTTACTCTTTCTCCTGACCCAACTACCGATTTTTCCCTCAGCTATTCGCTCGCCCTGACTCTACGATTCACTACGTTAATTCTTTGCATCCTTTCGTTCCTACACGCGGATCACCGTCTACGGCAACGTGACTCAAGAATTTGTAGTCATCATACAAATCTTACAGCATCAGAAGTGGGATAGTGCGGTTTCAGGAGTACAGTAATCGGAACATCGTTGTGCGCGACTCGCGGTACGCCAAGTCTTTGTCTCGCCCGCGTCGTTGCTACGCATCGCCATTTTTATCTCAGTAATAAGTGCCTTGTGGTCACGCCATTTTGAACATGGATCGACACCGGTTGCAGAGCCTTTCGTTCGAGGAACTCGAAGCAGAGGTCAGAAGCTA
>NW_012053681.1:0-333 GCF_000956235.1 Wasmannia auropunctata | reverse complement strand
TCAGTGCGTTAAAAATAGTTTAAGCTTAATATTTTGTATCTGCGTTATGGTCTTTATAATTTTATATCTGCGTTTCAATCTTATTGCTTTTTGTATTCTATGTTCGAGGACGAACACTCTCGCAGGTTGGCCGAGCTGTAGGAGAAAGCGTTCCGCATACCGGCTTGCTGTTAGGGATTTTTCTTTCCCGCCACCGATGGCGCTTCGATCGTGCGGACACGCCATTGGTCCTCAGCCCTAATCGCGTACCGATTGGGCTATTGCGTTTGAGTGATGCGTGATTGGCTGCGCGGCTAGTGCACCCGGAAGTGACGGTTGATGCGGTCTCGAGAA
>NW_012053680.1:0-785 GCF_000956235.1 Wasmannia auropunctata | reverse complement strand
AATTAATGCTTGGTGTTGAGAATAAAAATCATCGGGATTTTCCCTTGTCTAGCTTTTTAAATACTATAGCTAAAAACATTTTATCTCCTCAAGAACTTGAAGAATCCCGAAACAAAGCTAGAGAAATCGCCCTGCAGGGCGATTTGTCAGACGATTTGAAAGAATATAACAAAGTCATTTATGATAAAAGACACAAAACACCATCAGTTTACAAAACAGGTGATTATGTTGTGATCCGTGATACTACCGTTAAACCAGGAGTAGACAAGAAGTTGAAAGCAACCTATAAGGGATCATATCAAGTCGCTAAGGTATTAGACAATAATAGATATGTTATCCAAGATGTCCCTGAAGTGAAAATAACTCAAAGACCTTATAACTCGATTTTGTCTCCCGATAAACTAAAACCATGGGTCAAATGCCCACCTGATAAATAATTACGAATTCTACTTACCTTATAAATATTATACTTACCTTATGAAGTTTATAATTATCACTTAATTTTAAGAAACGTTGATCCTATGTTACACTCAAGTATGTATAAACACTCCTTATCATAACTATGTTATCACCAAAGATTTTCTGTTAATTTGTCTAATTATAAGCTACATTTATTATTAGTGCGTTAAAAATAGTTTAAGCTTAATATTTTGTATCTGCGTTATGGTCTTTATAATTTTATATCTGCGTTTCGATCTTATTGCTTTTTTGTATTCTATGTTCGAGGACGAACACTCTCGCAGGTTGGCCGAGCTGTAGGAGAAAGCGTTCCGCATACCGGCTTG
>NW_012053679.1:0-582 GCF_000956235.1 Wasmannia auropunctata | reverse complement strand
TTGATTATACTCCTGAGATCCCTATACACACGTTGCATGTAGATCACTTTGGACCTTTGGTGGAATCATATCACGGATTTAAGCATATTCTTGTCCTAGTAGACTCCTTCACACGTTTTACTTGGCTTTTTCCGGTTAAATCCACAGGCTCCAAAGAAACGATTTCACAACTAACCACTGTTTTTGATACGTTTGGAAATCCATCCGTTCTCGTCTCTGATAGGGGCACCGCCTATACCTCTTCTGAATTCTTTGAATTTGTTCGATCTAGAAACATAAAGCATCGATTAGTGGCCGTTGCGGCTAACGGTCTTATGGAACGAATCAACCGATTTCTAAAATCCTCTCTAAAGAAAATGGTCGAAGACCATTAACTTGGTCTAATCACATTGGCAATCTACAATATATTATTAATAATACGTACCATACGTCCATAAAAAACTCACCAGCTAAATTAATGCTTGGTGTTGAGAATAAAAATCATTGGGATTTTCCCTTGTCTAGCTTTTTAAATACTATAGCTAAAAACATTTTATCCCCTCAAGAACTTGAAGAATCCCGAAACAAAGCTAGAGAAATAGA
>NW_012053678.1:0-625 GCF_000956235.1 Wasmannia auropunctata | reverse complement strand
TATTCATCCGGATTCAACCAAATATTTTTCTTTCGCGACCCCGACGGTCAATATGAATATCTAAAGTTACCCTTTGGATATCAGAAGCACCGGCTGAATTCCAAAAACGACTGTTACAGATTCTTCAGCCTTTAATTCGGCAGAACAAAATTTTGGTATACATTGACGATATCCTCATTCCGACTGATTCGGTTACGGAAAATTTACAGATTCTCTCTCAAGTACTGCTATTGCTCAAGCGATATTCATTCGAAGTAAATTATAGTAAATGCCAGTTCCTTAAGAATAAAATTGAATACCTTGGATACATCGTTTCTGATAAGGGCATTACTCTAAGCAGACGACAAGTGGAAACTGTTCAAAAATTTCCTGTACCTAAAGGTGTACATCAGCTACAAAGATTCTTAGGCTTGGTTAGCTATTTTCGAAAATTCGTACCGAACTTTGCTGAAAAAGCAAAACCTCTATACGCCCTGCTCAGAAAGAACACGGTATTCAATTTTGATGCGAAATGTCTTAAAGCGTTCAATAGTTTGAAACAGGCTTTAATAACCTTTCCGGTCCTCAGTCTGTATAACCCGAAAGCTGAAACCCAGCTTCACACCGATGCCAGCTCATTGGCTCT
>NW_012053677.1:8339-8772 GCF_000956235.1 Wasmannia auropunctata | reverse complement strand
TATATATATATATATATACACAGGGTGTCTCATACTCAATGGAACAGCGCTTGTGGGGAGTTAGTGTGGACCAAACTGAACAAAAAAGTCCTCTACCATTTTGCGATCTTTGCAATAGTTTTCGAGATATTAATATATAAAGCTCGTCGAATCTGAACGCGCGGCGAGATACGCCCGCCCGCTGCGGATCGCAGTCACTTCCCTCGCGCGTCTAATGGGCGGCGCGTGGTGGGGGTAACTGATTGTCTAGCGCACGGTAATGGATTATCCCCACTACGCGTCGCCCATTAAGCGCGCGGGGGAGGTGATTCCGAGTGTCCGTTATTCAGCGAGCGTTGTAAACACCAACGAAGAAAATTATCTCGATCGGACGTCGCGAGTACGGCATTATACGATTCCGAAACGGATCTAGCGCGAGTTTGTTGCGCATTTA
>NW_012053677.1:0-940 GCF_000956235.1 Wasmannia auropunctata | reverse complement strand
TGTAGACTCTTCTATTTAGTAAGGCGAAGATTTAATAGATATTCAATTTAATATACTTTCCCCAACCTCCCCCCAACCCCCCATTGGTATTATTTTTTTTGTTACTTTTTTGTTAATAACTTTTTAACGAATAACGAGCGACGGCTAAAACCACCTGAAGCTTACTTGGGGTCATGCCCTTGACAACATATATAAAGGGCAAGATCATTGGAGCAGCCTCCCTTCATCGGTACCACATTATCGGTACATTTACCAAAATAGAAATACATTCATTTCCACGGAGGCCAATCCATGAATTAAAAAATGTTAATCCTTTTGCATTTACTATGGGTAGTGCCTTTTACAATTATGCCAAATGTATCAATGGATTTTCCGGATGTGTCTAAAGAAATGTCGACAGCACACATCGATGTCGCATCAAAAGAATTAATAAAGGATGCATCAATAAATAATACGGATGTGGACAATACCAATCTCCATAGCTCGAATAAAGACGTTAACATCATGTAAGTTATACTATAACTGTAGGAGAAAGCGTTCCGCATACCGGCTTGCTGTTAGGGATTTTTCTTTCCCGCCACCGATGGCGCTTCGATCGTTCGCGCGTGCGGACACGCCATTGGTCCTCAGCTCTAATCGCGTACCAATTGGGTTATTGCGTTTGAGTGATGCGAGAAGTTTCAGTTTCGTGTAAGAGCTCGTGCCAAGAGGGCATAATAAAGTACGTCCAGTAAGAGTCGCGAGTTTTCTACCCCGTGTATCCTTTGCTCTTTTCCCCAGAATATCCTGGTCTCTAGTTTGAAGTCCTTACAGCTCAGAAGTGGGATACCCACGGGTCTAGATTGTGTCGTGGCTGGATGTGCTCTTCCCTTCGTGATTACGACGAAGTTCGCCATTACGGCTCATTCCTGCGATTGTGTCAACCGCGTCGCGTTTACGC
>NW_012053676.1:0-396 GCF_000956235.1 Wasmannia auropunctata | reverse complement strand
TGATGTTAAACATTAGCTGGCGACGTGCTAGCGGTTCATTGAAAATAAAAATCGAACCGAGCAAGTCGAATGTAAAGAAAGATTGGCCAAAGGAAGTAAACGAAATTTTTAAAAGGTGAAAATGTGGAGCAACGAAATGTAAAAGAGGCGTTCACAGCTTATAAGGAAGTTTCGTTTTTACGCTTCCTTCCCCTTACACTTGACTTATTATCGCTCGAAGTTTTTATTTTTTGCTAGATTTTGCAAAACAAGTTCACATAATAGTCCAACTAATGTATTAGTTGGTATACTGAAAGTACACTGAAAAAAAATTACTTAAAACAAATAAATATGTTTCAGGTACCCCTCAAAGAAATAATTTTCTTGAAGCAAGTAAAATTTTTTATTTTAAGTAAA
>NW_012053675.1:0-321 GCF_000956235.1 Wasmannia auropunctata | reverse complement strand
TTCTTGCTGCATCACTGTTATATTACCTGTATAAATCACAATCTAATTTTATACAAGATTTTTTAGTACTTGATATTTTTCTGACTTAATTATTTTTTAATATAGACAAAATTGCAGATTCGCGACCAGATAGACCCTATATGGTATCACAAAATGATATGGCCAAAAAAAATTATATTAGTAATATTATTATACAGGGTGGACCATTTTAATCCATCCAGTCGAATATCTCGAAAAATAAGCACACTAGGAAAAAATGTTTCAGACAAAAGTTGTAGGGCTTCGAGGGGGACATAAGATGATAACATTGGTTTGACCCTG
>NW_012053674.1:0-726 GCF_000956235.1 Wasmannia auropunctata | reverse complement strand
TAATATATATATATATATAATTATATATTATTATATTATTTATTTATTTAAATGAAAAAGATATGTTTTTCGGTTAAGCTTACATATGCATGTCATATTTTATCATTGTATTGATTAATATGGTATTGTTGAATCAATACGGAGACAATGATAATCTATTTATTCTCGGGTATTGAAATGATTGGGAGGTTCAGGAAACTGACTTTAAAATTTTAATACTATAATATGGCATTTTAACAGATACGTAAAAAAATACAAAAATTATTCTCTGCATATTTTATTTTCTTTCAGAAAGAGAAAATGTCATACGATTCTCATCCTTTATATTTTAAGGAATAATATTAAATATCCCCATGTATACAGAGTATCCATAGGAAAAACAAATCATGTTGACTTAATTTATCAATTTGTAAAGAATAGTTATTGTAACTACGATGACGGTAATCTTAGAACATCTCGTGCTAATTCCAAAATAATTAGGCCACCTAGCACATAAAATGGAAATTCTGATGAGGTATATTTATCATAATATGTGTATCTTCTTGCTGCATCACTGTTATATTACCTGTATAAATCACAATCTAATTTTATACAAGATTTTTTAGTACTTGATATTTTTCTGACTTAATTATTTTTTAATATAGACAAAATTGCAGATTCGCGACCAGATAGACCCTATATGGTATCACAAAATGATATGGCCAAAAAAAATTATATTAGTAATAT
>NW_012053673.1:0-348 GCF_000956235.1 Wasmannia auropunctata | reverse complement strand
TATAGGCATTTGAAAATTGGAACTGCAAATTTTGAAAAAAATTCATATCTCATGACTATGTTGATAAAAAAATTTGAAAAAATCATGGTAACTTCTTCCGATGGGTACTATAATATATAAAAATTTCAGCCAAATCAAAAATCCAAAAATTGACGGGTGGCACACTTGGGATGGAATGCCCCATATATATATAATATATATATGTATATATATATATTATTATATATTATTATATTATTTATTTATTTAAATGAAAAAGATATGTTTTTCGGTTAAGCTTACATATGCATGTCATATTTTATCATTGTATTGATTAATATGGTATTGTTGAATCAATAAGGAGACAAT
>NW_012053672.1:0-413 GCF_000956235.1 Wasmannia auropunctata | reverse complement strand
TTAATTAAAAATCAATCGACTGCTTGCTATCGTCGAGTGAACGGGTCGCGTGTTAATAAATCGCCGTGTGTTTCTTTCTTCGTGTGATTTTTCAGTGGACGGATAATTAATCGTCAGTGATTGTAAAGTACATAATAGTACGGATATTAAGTAAATATATTAGAAGATTTCTCGTAATTTCTTCAAGTGCATAATTTGTATGTGAATTGAGTGTGAAATATTGAAGTGACACGGTTTGTAAAAAAAAAAGAATTATATAATTATTTGATCTGTGTCAGTGATAACTTGTGACGTTTGCATTAAAACTATTGAAAATTTATTAAAATAAACACTCATTACGTGAAAATCACATGGGAATTAATCCATCTTTTTCGAGAAGTCGACAAATCTTTCAAAAGGTAAGATATTGTGTG
>NW_012053671.1:0-387 GCF_000956235.1 Wasmannia auropunctata | reverse complement strand
TGTGTGCCTTGTCGACTCAGTCATTATACGAAGTTATACGATAATACATTTATTCTTAAATAAATTTAATAATAAAAAAAATACTATTGGAACACATATTATTGACTAACCGTGGGTTTTCTCTCAGTGAAATTAATAACGAAAATCAAATATTGCAATTAACGACAAATAAAAATTGTGTATTTAACATAAAAAGACATGAAAAGAAAAATGAGAATCTTAAGTTTGGAACTTACTTTTCGAAATTACAAAAATAATCTCCTCTTTTGTAACGTCGTGAACAATAAAAACTTCCTTTAGAATCTTTTACAATGCCGTTGTCCTTGAAAGCCTGCTCGCTTCTTCAATATAAAAATAATTTTACGAGTGCAGGGCCGACCCGCTCTT
>NW_012053670.1:0-375 GCF_000956235.1 Wasmannia auropunctata | reverse complement strand
CACATATACATATATTAAGGTACTTATAAGTACCTCAATATACATGTGTGCAATTTAGTTTTTTGTGTAAAAACATTAGAGTAGAAATTTGGTCTGGTAGAAATCAGGGCCAAATCAGGTATGCCGTATTTAACGTTCGGCCCTGATGCGGCTATCCAAATCCGGCATTGATAAGGGATCTAACGCGTTTCGAAGATTTGGGCCTGATTATGTATGCCATATCTGGTACTGATGTGGCATACATGATCAGGCCCAAATCTTCGAAACGCGTTACATCCCTTATCAGTGCCGGATTTGGATAGCCGCATCAGGGCCGAACGTTAAATACGGCATACCTGATTTGGCCCTGATTTCTACCAGACCAAATTTCTACTC
>NW_012053669.1:0-1021 GCF_000956235.1 Wasmannia auropunctata | reverse complement strand
AGCCGCGGATCTCGTTTTCGCGAATCGCGTATAACGCGCGTGATTTTCTATCTCGATCGATCGTGACCTTGGTGATCGCGCGTCTCGGACGAGGTGTGGACATTCGGTCAGATGAATCATCATCTAAGAACAAAGACGACCTTCTTGACATTTCGATAAAAAAAACGATCTAAATTGAATTGGTCCGATTTCGGGACTAACTTCATCGAGTTCTTGAAGACTAAAGCAAAAACTGTGACCACGCACGTCGACTACACACCTTCGACTACTGCGAATAATGAAGCCGCGAACAATGCAATGAAATAATGGGCTAGATTACTGGTGCGAGGTCAAAGAGTCACGGCCACCGGGAACGACGAGAGGAATCGAGCGGAATCGACGAGTGCCCGGCTCTGTAAAACCCCGTTATCAACGACCACCACGTCGACGAGTCGTACTACTAAAACTGGACACGTGGAGCGACACGGGCACGTGCGCGGATGCGGCGAGATGATTCGCGAAGACGGCGGAGATGATCGATCGGCACCGGATGTCTGGCGGGACCAGGAGGTACTGGCACCACGTGCTGTTGTTGCGGCTGTCGCGCCTTACGAAACTTCTGTTACGTGAGATTCTCTCTCTCTCTCTCTCTCTCTCTCTTTCTTTCTTCTCATTAATTTTTAGTACCTTCGTAATATATACTATATACACCAAGTCTCTAGTTCGCTTCTACGGTTTACGATAAACCCTAATTTTATTTCATTCAACTGCAAATACTTCTGAATGAAAGGATTAAATAGTACAATATAGCTAATTATAATACTTAAATTTAATATTATCATATTATCATTTCTCGTAGAAATAACAGATCTTGTTATTACTGATGTAGTTTAGATTTGTAATTTCAATTTTTAGAATGATGAAGTATGTGTATTATATGTACACATGAAACACGAGTAATAACTCGATGATATTTCTAAATTATGTTAATAATTTCTTTGCTTCTACCTTTTTTGTATTGCATATTATATATATATATATA
>NW_012053668.1:0-921 GCF_000956235.1 Wasmannia auropunctata | reverse complement strand
GAGTGGTATACACAGGCTACTTCACACATCATATCGTATTATAGCCTCTTTTCCCTTCAATTCCTTCCTTTCCTTCGTTCCTCGATGACACGCCGTTGTCGTAATTGTTTCACATGACGACGGCGAGGCCGCGGCGGCCAAGAGCGAAACGAGACCCGGCGCACGTTCCAACTGCCCTTTGCTCCAGCGTGCGAACATATATTTACACTGTTAGTCGACGCTTTACATATAATACAATACGTTCGTGGCGAATATCGACGCGAGTAGCGCGCCACGATGGCGGCGACTCCGTCGCACGGGAAAGGACCTCGATCCGTTAATTTTCCAATTCGCGAACAAAGGAGGCGAAGAAGTCGAGGAAGACGCGCGACGTCGTATGTGTCGCGTGAGCGCGAGCGAGCGTTCGCGTATCGATCGTATCCGGGACGCGACCAGAAACAAAGAAGCAAACCTGAAACGAGAAGCACCGCTCTTTCGGTTTACGTACGCAATCGAGGTTTGTCGCCTCCGACATGCCCGCGCTCTCATATAAGGGGGACCACTCTCGCATCTGCGTCCGCATGAAGGCGGGAGATCGACGGATTGAAATTACGGATTCGTACAACGCTTAAAAATTATATTAAAAGAACGAGAGAGAGAGAGAGAGAGAGAGAGAGTAGGAGAGAGGAAGCGACAGAGAAAGAAGGAGCACGAGAGAGACTATCGATCGATACGGGCGCGCTTACGTTCGCTCCATCCGAGCTTAAAGAGGAAATTTTGGAATTGCCACCGCAGACGAAGTTTTGAACTTTAAAGCAGGAGATAAAGCTTTCTCTCATCCCCGTATTAGGGGAAAGATTTCATTGGGCCACTCGGGTATAGCGTAGATAAAAGTTGCCGCGAATGGAAGAACAATAAGTGTCTCGCCCTGAACTCTCTTTA
>NW_012053667.1:0-435 GCF_000956235.1 Wasmannia auropunctata | reverse complement strand
CCTCTCTCTCTCTCTTTCTCTTTTGTCCATCTGTCGCTACTCTTGTCACCCCCGTCTCCGCGGCGTGGTGTTGTCGCGCGTGGTGTCGTCGTCGGCTCGGTCGGGAGAGAAAACGCGTTTGTTTCTCCCCCTGCTCGCGTGTGTGGCTCCCCGGTTTGGTGCTTGGTGCTGCGCTTCTGGTCGCCGCGTGTGCTCCGAAGGAGAGAGAGAGAGAGGTTCTGCTCCGAGAGAGAGGAGGCGGTATAGTAAAAACAACCCACGCAGAGTGGGCAAAGTGGTAGTGACGACGGCGGCGGCGGTGGCGACGACGACGACGACGACGCATCGAACAGCTAACGCAATAAACGATGCATTAAGTGGAAGCGGACCAGCAATGACTGCTAATAAGTTGCGAACAACGATCCTAGGAGTTGCGACACACGGTTGGCCGAGAAA
>NW_012053666.1:0-1040 GCF_000956235.1 Wasmannia auropunctata | reverse complement strand
TGACTAAAATAAATTAAATAGAATGTAATCGAGATATTTGACCAAGCATTTGCTTGTGGACGCCGAAACATTTTTTTTTTTAAGACTTAAACTTCATGTTTGTCTTACAATATTTAATAATATTAAATGCATCTAAAAATATAGTAAAGACAAAGAATATTTTAAAAGATGCTTTTAATATTGTCAAATAAATTTCCGTCGTGTTCCTGCGATCATTACGCGGAAAGCCTATTTTTCGGCGAATTAACGTTCCGGAGTTATGCCTTAGAATTCAACTCGACTACTCCTTACCGAAGGCAACCAAAATATTTACTTCGATCTGACAACTTCCAGAGTCGCACTTCCAGACTACGCTACTGGAGCGCAGCGGAAGACAAATAGGATTAAAAGGCACTCGACGTGGTCTTAAGTGTTTCGTGCCGGCAAAAAGGAGGCTCCGCGGACAACTATCCTCGCTGTTCTCTACTCACTAACGTCTTCTGGTACTAGTTAGCAGTCGAGTAAATACCGCCTGCAGTCTCTTCCTCCCATTCTCTCTCCCTCTCTCTCTCTCTCTCTCTCTCTCTCTCTCTCTCTCTAACGCGGAGCAAAATTGCTTCTGTCGCCGTGGGGCGAATATTATAAAGCGAATATAATCTTCGGATCTGCAACTCGTTTTTTTTATCGCGACATTCTGAGTCGCGGTATGGCGCGTTTGTTTGAACAAATTCCTGCGTTTTACTGCGCGGCGGCGGCCCTCCGGGTTCTTATAAAAGGAATTCGAGATAAATTAAAGGAGGGTAATAACGGGGGAGTAACTAATTACTCGCCGTCCGAAATACACGTTAGAGGAAAATTCCTCTCGCATTAATGCATTCTTCCGCGTTGTACATTGTATCGTCGCATTCGCCTCATATTTTACTACAAAGGAGATAATAACGAGATATTTTCCGGCTGATTATATATAGCCAAAAATACACTTTACATTAAAATTCCTCTCCCATTAACGGAGATCTCCCTGCATTAGATTTCAACATGTATAATATATATATATTATATAC
>NW_012053665.1:0-832 GCF_000956235.1 Wasmannia auropunctata | reverse complement strand
TCTCTCTCCCCCTCTCTTTCTCTGTCTCTTATTGTTGCACGCATGCGCTCGGATTCGACTTAATTTTCCGCAACGCGACCCCGTTATCGCGTCTACACTACGATTCCGTGCTTACGCACAATGTCACGGTCGTACATGCGTACTCGTATATCGAAATCGCTCTCTTCCCTATTTGCCACTACTACCTATATCTATAATTTTGTGCTGTAACGCGCGCGTTGTATCGTAATAACGTTAATATAACACAAGGATGTAGTTTTTATCGAAACCTTCGATCGCGCTTCGTTCTAGTGAATATTATATCAGAGAAAAAAAGAGAGAGAGAAAGAGCGAGGGTGAGAAGAAGCATTGGGGCAATATTATAACGACATAAGCGCTTAAAAACACATCAATTTGTTTCTCTCCCCCGTGGTCTTGTTTTACGCGACTTAACTGCTAATGGGCGAACCCCCATTATCGGTGCCCCGGATTTCGATCCGCAAAGTGTGTCCGCGAGAGTATAGACAAACATAGGAAGTGCAGAGGTTACCGAAAATCGGGGCGTACCAAGCAAAAAAGTAGAAATTACCCTTTTCGCGTTATAATTTAAGCATTTAATTTAGGATTTTCTTAAAATATTTTCTGCGCGACGTCATTTTTCGCATCGACGAAATTTTTATTGAGGCAAGAATTTCGAGATACTGCGGTTTTCGCGGAGATAAATTTTAATTTCACGGTTCTCGTAGAAATAAAAAAAAAAATTAAATATTTACGAAGTCCCGCAACAGTCGCCCGGAGATCTTACAACGATGTAAGATTCCCCCTCCCCCCCCCCTCCCTCCCGCCGCCCTCC
>NW_012053664.1:0-1099 GCF_000956235.1 Wasmannia auropunctata | reverse complement strand
CGCCGATAACGCGAACATCGACGGTGATAATTTGTAATACGAACATTAATTAGTGTAAAATATAAATAAACAATTCAGATACTAAATACAGTGCGGGTGTTAGTATCACCCTCCTGAACCACTCAACATGCGAGATTAAAAATGTACATTACATGTGAGGATGGCCTTGTTATTTTTTAATTTAAAATGAAATAGACGCACAATTACAGAGATGACAAGAGGAGAGAGAAAAGAAATGAAAAATATCCAGTTATCCAATTATAATGAACGGACGAGAAATATTCAAATGACCTCGCATACCTGCCGAGGAAAAAAAATAAAATGGTGCAATGCGTCATCTCGTTAACAACAATACGTTCCCAGAGTTCCGTCGAGAGCCGCGCATTTTCCATATGATTATCCTTCCGACTTCTCGCGAACGCCGCGCAAATTTTCCGGACGTTTCCGTGAGAAAACGGCTGACATGATAGTTTTTTCTTTCCATTTTTTTTTTGTTTCATCGGATTCCTCTATCTAAATAGCGATTACATCACACTTTCGAAAACGAAAGTGCAACGTATGAAAGTCATGATTACGCAAGCGCGGCTAGTACAAGTTGGTAGGTTCGTAAATTGTATAGGGTCACACCGCGTTCGAGTGCTGTCGCACTAAAACATAATAAGGATCTTGGCCGACTTTGCGAGATAAGATATCGATTATTAAGTATTATTAGTGTTAATCTCTGAACTGAAATTTTTCACTGGCACTACCAGCAAACACGCACGTCATCGGTCGCGTCATCGTTTTTCATACTTTTGATAAGAAACGCAGGATTCTCCTCGCCTATAACTTTCTGTTTATTTAAATCGAGAATTTCTTTCTTGAGAATTTCTCTTCTTATTTTACAGGTATAAGATCGCCGCCCGCGGTTTTTATCTGACCAGTAAAGTGAGCGGATCGAATTGTTCACGAGATCGTTTGGGACCGTTTAAAATTGCGATGACAAAAGAATTCTACGAACAATTCACATTTATATATAAATGAGTAAATAAGTATAAGAGTAAGTAAATTATATTTTATTACCCGTGAGTATATGTATATTTTTTATTTGAAAACAGAT
>NW_012053663.1:0-747 GCF_000956235.1 Wasmannia auropunctata | reverse complement strand
AGATCTGGTCGGACAAATCACCCGTACGTATACACGCAAAAACTAAACATTCGGTATCGGACATCCGGCACGGTTTCTCGACAAGTAAACATACACAGCAGGCAGCCCACACCAATAAAACTTTCGAATTTGGAATAAACACGCGTGCTAACAAAGACATCGTCACCGGCAACGACGTTGTCGCCGCCACCGTGACGCCGTCATTGTTATCTCAAGACGATCCTTTTTTGTATAAATACCAATAGAATAACGGACAGACAAAAGGTGGGGATCAAAGTACGCTTGCATTTTGGTATAAAAGGGCATGTTGCGTGCAACCACCAGCTCACGTTTTCTCAGTACGTCTTTTGAAGCGTAACAGAACAAGTCGGATCTCCGTTACATCACGCGTGTGTAGTACCGCGACCCGGGCGAATAACGAGTCGTCTCGAGACGTGTCGCGGTCCTTCCCGACCAGATACCCTGACGCGGAACGAACACGTCGTCCGTGTTATAGACTATCGAGGGCTCTGCGGGCCTATTCGGATAGTCGCGATAACGAAGAACCGCGCAATCCACGTTCGCGTGGATAAAGAAATATACGCACGATATAGCGACGGATAGACGAGCGGCTTACCCTGTCCGATATCTCGAATCGCCGATAACGCGAACATCGACGGTGATAATTTGTAATACGAACATTAATTAGTGTAAAATTACAAATAAACAATTCAGATACTAAATACAGTGCGGGTGTTAGTGTCACCC
>NW_012053662.1:0-675 GCF_000956235.1 Wasmannia auropunctata | reverse complement strand
CTGAAAATATGTGTGCCACTGCAGCGTTAACAAATGACAATCTAACAAGTTCCTTGTAATTAAGCAAACAGTAATTATAAAAACATTAGTAAAAGTATTACATACTTATGTTTTCATAAGATTAGTTATTATTTCTATTATTAGGCGCAAGAACTCAGAGTATATTTTAAGAGTCTTGGTGCAGAAATTAGCGAAGAAAAATCTCCTAAAGGTATAGAAGATGATTTGCACAAGATTATTGGAGTGTGCGAGGCATGTTTCAAAGAAGGAAATGAAAATGAGATAGAAACTGTATTGAATGATATTGTTTCTATCATGATTCTGGTAAATTTAATATATATTTCGACTTATTTATTTATATAATTATTTATATAAGATTATTTATGTAAAATGTATACTATATGTATGTATATATATGTATATATAGTACATATAGTATACATATAATTACATATTAATTTTTCTTTTCATTTTTGTCAATGTTTTATTTCAGATACCTACAGAACGTGCTGAAAATTTAATTTTGGCGTTCTGCGAGAAACTGGTAAAAGCACCTGGATACAAGCTTGGATTGGTTTGCTTAAAAGCGTAATACATCGTCAATTTTTTTATCAAATCAATACACAATGTATTATTCTTTAATATAACATGATATTTATATATATGTTTGTAGCT
>NW_012053660.1:0-21237 GCF_000956235.1 Wasmannia auropunctata | reverse complement strand
GATGTACTCACGTTGAATTTAATTTCAATACTGCGAATATAAATTGTTGTCTTTTCTATAGTGACACAAGACTAAAAGGAAACTTTATTAGACGTGATGGCAATTTTTGATTGACAATTGTCATTTCTGTATGAAAGAGGAATGTAATTGTTATGACATGCAGTTCATTAAATTGTTTATATATACATGAAACAGGAAAACGGAGAAATATTCTACACGATATTTCGGTGTATTGTTAGCTTTTAAAAATGCATTTGTAACGATTACGTATTTTCTAATGACTACGCCATTTTTTTTAAGTTTATGTTTACGTTCCGCATAAGACGTTTGATATTACTTGATCCTCGACTAAAATATTCTTGATCGTTCGTATATGAATACATATATTTTTATACTTGTACATTATGCATATTATGTATATTATAAATATTTAAATATAGATCTCTTTTATTTTTATATCAAAAATTATCTTTATAAAATAATAAAATTTTATTAATATAAAATGGGTATCTATTAATATAATTTGTATTCATGTTTTTTTTATATCAATTTTTTGTATTACACGATTTTTTTATATCTATTACATATATACATATACAATAAATCTGTTTGTAAATACAAGATGTTACTGTGATAATAATTTATTAACAGTGACAAAATTTGTCATTTTTATTTCTTTTAATATTCAAATAAATTTATTATCTGATCAAGTACTTTTTTAGTTCGATTGTGTAACACTGAGAGCTGTTTTTCTATCGCATGAATGCGACATGTTTAAAAATTGTATCAGGATTAATAGGTACATGGTAATATTACCCACTATCTGAAAAGAAAATAAAAAATATAAACAATGGATATTTCATTAATTAAAACAAATGATTGATTACTTACTGCTGTGAGAAGTTTTGCATCTACATTGACAGCTTTCACCGAAAATATATTTTTACGATGTAATACTTGTAAAGAAAACAGCTGCAACTATAATGTTAGATCGTAAAACAATTAAATACAGAGTTAGAAAATAGAATTGATAAACATAATTCGACAGATCTAATGTTTAAAATAATTGCGTTGCGTTACGTAGCGTACCTACAGTACATTTTAAGAAATTTATATATATATATATATAAAATATATGAAATTATGTGTTTACCTCATTTTTTATTTGTTTATCATTGGTGCTGTTAAATAGATCGTGAATAGTAGTACCAATTTCTTGGGCCTGATTCTTACTGGCCTCGCAGACCCATACAAGTAATATTATTTTTAAAATATTATATCCCGTGGACGTTATAAGTACATCAAGGTACTGTGTATCTACATTAAAAAATACTCCATCTTGCCAGCGCACTATATAGAAATACAACTCAAAGGTGATAGTAACGTAGGTCATGACTATAATAGCAGTGATTTGCAGGCTGAAGTTCATATTCAGCATTTGCACTGTATTGCTAACGGTCAGATGTTGCTTCTTCAAGATTTTGAGTTTTATCATCAAAAATCGATTTCTGTGCTTATTATGAATTAAACTGGGTACACATGACTTTATATCGTTTACCATAAATCTTTGCATGTGTGCCAGATTTTCATTGATTCTCTTAAAACAAGCCTTTAATACATAAACACAATTTATATACATCATATTTATCTGGAATACCAGTAAGGCGACGTGTGTTGTAGCCATCACGATCAGGACAGACCAACAATTAACGTCAAACTCAGGTGTTTTAGAAAAATTTGTATATAATTGCACGACTCGAAGAATAATGCCCAGTATATCTTTGACATGAATGAATTTAGACATCTTTTGATATGATTCCGAGGGTAATTTCGAAGTTACCTTCGTTATCGTTTGTAGTAATCGCATTCGTGGACCACTCACGATGTGCGTGATGATCATTATGAAACAACAGAACGTTAAGTAACTGACAACATCACAATTATGGATTACATCTCCAAAGTTGAATACTGGTATGATAGTATTGAAAAATATCATATTTAAGATGCAAGAAATGCAGACAATCACGGTTGATAAGATGTAACATGATTTTGAAGCTATGAAGGTTGAAGCGTTGATCTTGTATGGAAATATTCCGAGAATGCGGCAAAAAATGAAGCAAGGATACATTAACGATTCGAAATCCGTGGCATGGAATAGCCACCATTTTTTCCGCATTTTTATTTTGACTTGGAATTGTTGAACTGATTAAGATTCTGATTTAATAGAAATTTATACAGAAGTAAAATGTTATTAATCGATACGCTTTAGCACTAATATAGATGTAATTGCGATATTTTTTTCTGAATATAATCTTCAAGCTCTTCTCTTCGTACAGATGTGATTTCCCTGTTCTACACTCGATGAATTTAAGTATAAAACTGCGAGCAAATCTTGCGCCAAACAGAGAGACAAAGAAGTACATTTGTTAGTTGTAAAGTAACCATGGCAGTCTTCGATCGTCATTTGTTACTCTTAGAGTGGAAATGTTTTATTGTTATGACATATGACTCACTAACTTACGTATGCACACATAAAATGAAAAGTTGATTGATATTTTGCATTTTTGTTATATAATAAGAGAATGGCTTTATAAATGGCATGGAAATTATCATCGTGATAATGCGTTGTTGTAAACTCTTCGTGAAAGCTTTATTTAATCAATAAACAAAAATCCACGTGCAAACGTGCAAACATATGCAATGTTTGGATTTGCTTTCAAAAATTAACTTAAGTCATTCATTTCACCTTTAATAAAATTAATTCCAATTTTGTACGTATATGTACATTTGTATGCATATATGTATCAAAAAAAGAATTAAATGTCAAGTGATTGTATTCTACTCATATCTAAAAATGATAATAATCTAATATTTAAACATGCGCTGTCTAATATCTATGTTTAATTATTTTTCTTCTTTTAATTAAATTTCTCCTGTAATATTGTTTGGCTTTCTCTCACATAAATGCGACATGCGCATGAATTGGAATAATATTAATATGTATGTGACGATGCTACCCACTATCTAAAATCAAAATTTTATAAAGTAAATAAAACACACGTTCTATACTTAATAAAAAAATACTTTTATTAAGAAATTATGATTAAGAACTTATTAAGACACATCAGTTACTCACAGCAGCAAGAAACTTCGCGTTTACAGTGAGACCTTTTGCGGAAAATGTATTTTCGCAGTGAAATGTTTGCAGAGAAAACAGATGTAACTGCAGAATCATAAAAAATATAATTATTAATCTTATAAATTTGACAAAGTAATAAAAATTGTGTTGATACACGAAGACACACGAGAACATAATTCAAAAGAAATCTAAGAGCTTAATTTTCTGTTATACTACCTCATTTTTTATTTTCCTATCGGTGATTCTATTAAACATATCGTGAACAGAAGTGCTGATTTGCAGGGCTTGATCCTTGCCCGTTTCGCAGGCCCACACTATCATTGCTATTCTTATAAAGTTGTATGCCATGCGTGAGAGACAGTACATATGATTTACAACTGGCATAATTGACCACAACTCGTTATGTAGCGCATGCAATATATAGTAATATAGAATGATCGTGATATCCGAAAATGTTATGATTGCTGTAGCAAGAAGCTGCAAACTGAAGATCATGTTTAACATCTGTACTGTATTGCTGATCGTCAAATGTTGCTTCCTTAGAACCTTGAGCTTTATTATCAGAAATGGATTTTTTTGCTCGTAGATCGGTTTAGGGATATGTGGCTCATTATTCGCCACAAGCTCTCGCATATGCGCCAGATTATCGTTGATTCTTTTAAAACAGGCTTTTATTACACAAACGCAATTCATATATAGCATATTTATTTGAAATACCACTAGACTGATGTATATTTCAATCAAGAAATTTATTTCCAACGCATAAATGCATGTACATAACATCCCAATTATATGAAAAAAACTAATGATATCTTTAGCATGAATCAGTCTAGATAGCTTTTGATAGGATTCCGGGGGTAATCTTGAAGAGATCTTCAATATAATCTGGAGCAAGCGCATTCGCGGACCGCTCAGAATAAATGTTACGACCATTATAAAACAGCCAAACACAAACGCACAATTATTCGCAAGAATCCAGGGTAACTCTAAGATATTAGTTTGTTCAAAATTGGAAGAATTGTATAACGTCATTAATGTATAAATACCACAAATGCAAACAATGACAGTTGAGAAAACACAGCGCGATTTTGAAAGTTCGAAGGTCGAAGAATTAATCTTATACGGAAATATACCGAGAATATAGCAGAACGTGAAGCAAGGATACATCAGGGATTGAAAATCCTTAGCATGGAATAGTCTCCATCTCTTTCTTTTTTGTTTGTCTTTCGATTCTCCTTGGAAATTCGATGTTAAATTGTACATGATCGGCGATATATGTCACGAGAGAAATTAACTTATGGTCGACAATTTACAAATTATTAATCACGTATTGATACACCTTTATTTTAATATGAATATGATTAGAATAGCTTCTTTAAATTTTTTGCGCACTACTTTTGTCTTTTTTCATTCATAAATCAATATGGACCTCTTGTCGTCGATGTGCACTCGACGAATTTAACACTATTATTAATTGCTGTCTTGAGTAATGAGACTAAATGGATATTTTGTTGGGTGTAATGTAACCATGGCATTCTTCGATTGGCAATCATTTTCTGTATGAAGAAACAATATGTAATGACTCATCAAATTATATATGTATATACGTATGGAACCGAAAATAACGGTATTTTGCGTAATAGCTCCATGTGTACTAACTTTTAAAAATTTATTTATAATAACATTTTTTTATTACATATTTCTTTATTACTATTTATTTCCAAAGTTTACATTCACATTCCGAGATATAAGATTTAGCGTCATACAATATTGAGTTAATATTTCTGATTGTTTCTATATAAATATATTTTATATATGCATGCATTATATTTATTATAAATATATAAGATATGTATAAGATACTCTTTTTTATGTTTTTATATTGAAAATTACAATTACTTTTATACATTCAGAATTTTTGGTCGACAAAATATCACGAGTAAATTGACTCTGAATCAAATAATGCGTTTAATTTGTAATAACGAGCTTTAATATTAATCAAACGCGTGATATATATTTCACATTTTTACTACAAGGTTAATATTTAAAAATATTTTCATTTGATTTTTATTTATCTTTTTTTTAAGCAGATTGTGTAACATTGGTTGCTGTCTTTTCATCGCAAAAATTCGATGCCTTTGAAAATTGTATTAAGATTAATATGTACGTGGTGACATTAGACACTATCTGAAAGTAAAATCAAACAGATAAACAATTTATATTTATTTAATAAAGGTATGTTATCAATTACCGCAGCAAAAAGCGTTGCGTCCACAGTAAGACCCTTCGCAGAGAATATATTTTTGCGATGTAATATTTGCAAGGAAAACAGCTGCAACTGCAATAATGTTCGATCGCGAAACGGTTAAATACAGAATTGGAAATATAATTATATATCCAGCAGTTTTGACGCGTAAAAATCACTTTGGCATATGCTTACAAAAAATATATTCAAATTAAATTATCATCTTACACTACCTCGTCTTTGATTTGCCTGTCGTTGGTGCAGTTCAACACATCGTGAATGGTGGTGACGATTTGTGAGGCCTGATTCTTACCGGTCTCGCAAGCCCATACTATCAATGAGGTCTTTGTGACAAAAATCATAATGACTATGACGAAATACGCGTGATATAATTGCTCTTCCATAACGTGTATTAATACACCTTCTGTCCAGTGCAGTACATAATAGTATATATTAAATGTAAGCTGAATAAAAGTCATGATCATAGTAGCTAAGAGTTGCGAACTGAAGATTATGTTCAGCCTCTGCACTGTATCGCTGACTGTCAGATGCCGCTTTTTCAGGGTTTTGAGTTTCATCAGTAGAAATGGATTCCTCTGTTCGTAATAAATCAGCCTGGAGAAATGAGGCTCATTATTCACGAGGACCTTCTGCAGATTTGCCAAATTGTCATTTAGTCTTTTGAAGCAGGCCTTTAATACACAAACACAATTTATATACATCATATCCATTTGAAATACCAGTAAGTTGATATAAATTATGAAGAATCTTAAGAAGTGATAGAGATCTATTTTAGTATAATATATTAACGCGGTCCCAATTATATAAAAGAAACCGACAATATCCTTCGTGTGGATCAGCCAAGATAGCTTTCGGTATGATTTCGACGGCAGTGTCGACGAGATGTCCAATATGGTCTGAAGCAAATGCATTCGTGGCCCACTCAAAATGTACGTGACGACTGCGATAAAATTGCTGAGCGTGTAGTAACTACTACGCTCGAGAATCTTGGGCATGCTAATTGTCATGTTGATCTTTCCGGAAATGTGAATCTCATACAATATGATCAGCCAGCAAATACAGCAAGCGCAGATAATGACGGTCCACAAGATAAAGAGCGGTTTGTTAATCTCGAAAGTTGAAGCGCTGATCCTGTACGGAAACATTCCGAAAATACGACAGACGGTGAAGCAGGGACACATCAAGGATTGAAAGTCCGTGGCGTAAAATAATCGCCATCTTTTCCGTATTTTGCCCTTGACTCGTCGTTGGAATTTTGAAGAAGGATTGAACATTATCCTTACTGTGAAAAATCTCAATTTGTTTCATTGACACAGTTTAAAAATCAATCTCACTTATCAATACACTTTGGTAATAATATGATTTGCGCGAATACTTCTTTTTTATAATCCTTTATCTTTCTACAGTGAATGCGTTATGTATTCCAATATTCCTTGTTGTCGATTTACACTTGACAAATTTAAATTTAAGACTGTGGACGAATACTGCGATAACCGAGAAGCGAGACCAAACTCAGTAATTATTTGTTAGCCGTGAAGTAACCATGACGCTTTTCGATCATTTGTCATTCTTATTGTTAGAATGAACGTACATATTGTTACATAATACAGTGATGTGTAATTATTGTGATAAATCGGCAATATATCAACTCTTATATGTATACAGATCAAGAAGTTCACAGTTTACATAGCCTATAATTAATAAATTAAAGTTAATAACAATTCTAATAATAACTAAAATTCTATTCTTTATATTCAGTATATATATATATATATATATATATATATATATATATATATTATAGTATATATATACAGTATATATATATATTATACCATAGAAGTTTTTTGTGTAGGATGTTCTTTAAACTACAATTCTGATACTTAAAATTTTTAATTTTTAATTATTATATTTTTATATATTATCATAATTTTTAACGATTGTTTTACTCCATCAAAATATACTATTATTGATATTTATTTTATGAAGTTAATTATGAATTGTTTGTCAATTTATGAAAATGTTTTAAATTAAACTCAATTCTCTTTTACAATATTGAATACTAAAATATTATTAACTTGCGTTGCGTTTGAAATGTGAAAAGCAATTTGTGTAACAAATATAATATTAATAAATTGAAATTAGAATGCAGGGACAGTGCTATTGATTAGAATTAATCTAACTACTTATCTAGATTAAAGTTAATCGATGTATTTTCCTTGGTAAAATTTTTAACAGATCATAATTTATAGCTGGTTACATACAGAATGGATGATCTTTTTTCTTTCAATAACAGTAAGAGGATGTGACGGTGAAAGGCATGAATGTTATCATGTAATGCATCTAATTCATCGATTACATTGCAATGAAATTTTCTTTGATCATTATTAATAAAAAGCTCAAAATGCCTAGAAATATTCAATAAACTGTTTTTGAAAATTAATTTTAATTATTAATTACAAATATGTTTTCTTTACTACTGATCAATGTAAACACAATAAGTTACTAACAAATTTTAACATCAAATTAATTTTAATATTATTAAAACGATATTTCTTACAAATTATTTATTTATTATATATATTTAACAGGGTACACATTAAATACATCAAAGATTTATTTTTACTACTAAATAGTAACATATTATATGTATAAAATTTTGTCTCTATAATATATACATTATATATACATACACAAGTAATGCTAAAACATACGTTGAACATTTAAAAATATATTTTTTATTTGTAATTATGTTTCTTTTTTTAATTAACATTGTACGTAACTTTTTTATTACAAACCTGATCGGCAACCAAGAACTGTATTAAAATTAATAGATATGTAGTGATGTTAGTCACTATCTGAAATTAAAATTATATAAGTAAGCAAAACAAATACTATACGTTGTTTAAAACAAATAATTGTTCACTCACCGCAACGAGAAGTGTCGCGTCTACTATAAGACCCTTTGCGGAGAATGTATTATCGCGATGCAGTACTTGCAAGGAAAATAGATGTAACTACACATGTCAGATTAGAAGATAGTTAAATTCAAAAGCAAAAAATGATCACTAACTGTACTAAATTTAATATATAAGGATTCTCATTAATACACGAGATATCTTCACAAAAATAAGCAACTCAAATTTTATTTTATTTTTTATTTACCTCGTCTTTGATTTGTTTATCAATGGCATCATTCATTATTTCGTGAACGGTGATACCGATCATCATGGCCTGATCTTTGCCTGTATCACAAGCCCATCCCGTCAATGCTATTTTGATACAATAATACGTCATAGATGTTACCAATAATGCATCATAGAGTTCGTGTTCTATATTGGTTATTAACATGCCAATTTTCCAATGAAGTATATAAAAGTATAGTTGAAAAGTAATTTCAGCAAAAGTCATAACTACGCTAGCGAGGAGCTGTAGACTGAAAATCATGTTCAACGCTTGCACTGTGTCGCTGACCACCAAATGTTGCTTCTTCAAGGCTTTGATTTCCTTTAATAAGAACGGATTTCTGTGCTTGTGATAAATCGGCTCCAGACGATGTGACTCGTCGTTCACTATAAGCTCCCGCAAATTCACCAGATTATCGTTGATTTCTTTAAAACAGGCCTTTAATACACACACGCAATTCATGTGCAGCATATCCATTTGAAATATTACCAGGAGGATGTACAGCACCAAAATCTTTTGCAAGTTACCGAAATCCATCATAGAATAATATAATGTCGCTTGTCCGATTAGAAAAAGGGAACCGAAAATATCTTTTGCGTGGATCAGTCTAGACAGCTTCCGATACGAATCAGGCGACAATTTCGAAGAAATCTCCATTATGGTCTGGAGCAAATGCATGCGACGGCCGCTCAAAATATACGTAACGATCGCGATAAAAACACCGAGTACGTAAAAACAGTTGCGTTCAAGAGTTTCAGGTATGTTTGTGCATTTGATCGTTCCACTAATGTCAATTTCATACAGCGTTACTAGTTCGTGAATACAGAGAACGCAAATAACGATAGTCGTCAGTATGTAGCGCCGTTTCGAAGCTTCAAAAGCCAAAGCGTTGATCCTATATGGAAATATTCCGAGTATGCGGCAAAAAGCGAAGCAGGGATACATCAGCGATTGAAAGTCCGTGGCGTGGAACAGCTGCCATTTTTTCCACATTTTGCACTTGATGCAGCTTTGAAATTTCATTGACAGATTCATTATTATCGGCGCAATGCAATAAATTGATATCAAAAACCTAGATTACACTGCCCAAAAAAAAATGTTAATCTTTGCACTTCAACATTAAAATGAGTTTTACTGTGAGAATTTCTTTCTGTGTGTATAGCTTTCAAGTTTGTTTGTGTGATATGGACTGTTCGTCGATCTACACCCGGCGAATTTCAACTCAAAACTGCAAGTAATTTCTGCGTCAAAACAACAACTTACGTTCAATTGTTATTCGTAAAGTAACCATGGTGCTCTTCGATCGGTAATTATCAACTGTGATGTGCAAAGTATAATAAAACGAAACAATTGCTGTAACTCAGCAAATCATGTATGCACATATGTGAAATAGAAAGCATCCCACGCAACACACTTTATCTATACAATAAAAATTTAATATTTAAAAGTTTGAAAGTTATTATTAAAGTCACTTTGAGGAAGTTATTGATTCATATAAATACAACACAATCAGTCTTTACAAAAACGAACTAGTACATATTGAATCGTCTCAATGGAGCGTTCAGTCAATATGTTACTTTAAAATTCGAAAGACGCATTTACACTGATAAAAAATTTTAGCGGTGAATTTTAATACTTTATAAGTTAACAGTAACAAAATAACAAAAATAGATAATATTGCTATGAATCAATTGTTAAAAAGAAAAAAATAAAGGTTCTATAATGACAATGAATGATGATAAATTTCTTGAAAATTATGTTTTACAGTTTACATAAAACATTAAAATGTTATTTATTTTAAATTATTTAAAATTAAATTTGCACTAAGCGTCGCCACACAATATAGTATTAATGCAACAAAATCTTAATTCCTTATTTATATTCTTACTAAACCTTAAGCCATCGCAGAATGAATTTGAGAGGAATATTGAGAGGGATTTTGAGAGGAAATCTGATACATTAATTGAATACTTTTTTACATATTATAAATAAATTTAAAATTACACTCTCTAGCTTATTAATATATTTAACATTAATATATTTTAATGTTAACAAAGTAACAGTTAAATTAGGCACGTTAAATATTATTTAATGAGTCTAGAGCGATATTTTTCATAAACATATTTATCAGATGCTTTGATACATAAACAAAAGAATAAAATATGTTAAAGACTCATTTTTACAATTGAATATTATACATGCAATATATATATAAAATTTTGTCTGTACATAAATGTAGGTACATATTCTTATAAAGTTAAAAAGAATAAGTATCTTAATTAAATAATATATTTCTGTTATTAATTAATATATTTCTATTATTAATTATTATGTCTCTTTTTAATTATGTTATTTGTGTAACATTATTTGCTATCTTTACGTTGCAGAATTTCTCGGCAATCAAAAATTGTATTAAGATTAGTAGATACGTAGTTATGTTACTCACTATCTGAAATCAAAATTAAGTAAACAATACACATCAAATTAATTAAGAAGCAAATATTAAATAATCGCTTCACTTACCGCAACGAGAAGAGTAACATCCACAATGAGATCTTTCGCGGAGAACGCATTTTCGCGTTGCAGTATTTGCAAGGAAAACAGCTGCAACTGCAAACGTGAGGTTATAATACAGTTAAATAGAGGATTGTAAAATTGCTATTAATTATGTTATATTTTACATACAAAAGTTACATTAAGAAGCGGAATATCTTGAGACGAATATAGAAATAAAATTTTATTTCTTTAATTACCTCAACTTTAAGTTTCTTATCTGAGATGTTGTTAAGCAGATCGTGAACGGTAATTCCAATCTTCACACTCCGGTCTTTACCAGTCTCACAGACCCATACTATCAATATTATTTTTACAGAGTAATATATCATAGATATTATTGAAAACAGATCAAAAAGTTGGCCGCCTATATTGTTCATTCCCAGTTTTTCAATGTTGTCTTTCCATCGCGTTACGTGGTGGTACAGATGGAAAGTGAGCTCGATAAAAGTCAAAATTATGGTAGCAAGGAGCTGCAGACTGAAAATCGTATTTAGCATCTGCACTGTGTCGTTGATCGCTCTATGCTGCTTCTTCAAAGCCCTAAGCTCCATTAGCAGAAATGAATTTCTGTGCTCGTGATAGATTCGCCTCAGGAGATGCGGCTCATCGTTCACGACAAGCTCCCGCAAATTTGTCAGATTGTCGTCGATTTTTTTGAAGCAGGCCTTTAATACACAAACACAATTCACATACAGCATATCCATTTGACACAGCAGCATAGTAATGTACGGCGCATGCGCTTTGTACCAGGTATCGAAATTCAACTTGAGGTAATAAATTATTGCTGCAATGATTAAAACGAAGAAACTGAAGATGTCCTTGGTATGCATCAGTCTAGATAGTTTTTCATACGAATCGGGGGGCAGATTTGAAGATACATTCATTATGGCTTGGAGCAAGTGCATTCGAGGACCGCTCAAAATATACGTAACGATCGCAATAAAATTACCGAGAATGTAAAAGCAGTTACGGTGTATAGTTTTAGGCATATTTCCGTTGATCGTTTTACTAATGTTAATCTTATAGAGCACTACTAGCTCGTAAATACAGAGAACACAAAGAATGATAGTTGATAGAATATAACGTTGTTTGGAAGGTTCGAAAGTCGAACCGTTGACTCTATATGGAAATGTTCCGAGAACACTGCAGAAGATGAAACAGCAGGGATACATCAGCGATTGAAAATCCGTAGCATGGAACAACTGCCATTTTTTCCACATTTTACACTTAGCGCGTCTTCGAAGTTTTAATTTATCGGACGGATTTATCATTATCAGCAGAATATAGGAGTCGAATTATCCTATGCTATATAACAATCTAGATTATGCTGTCAAAAAATTATTAATTGTTGCAGTTTAGCATTAACATGGGCTTTATTGCGAGAGATATTTATGAATGTTGCCTTTAACTTCGTGTGTTTACAACGATATAAACTCTTTGTCGATAACTTTGTCGTAAACTCGACGAGCTTCAGTTCGAAACTGCAAGTAGTTGTTGCATCGAATAATTCTTAAGAAATTGTTAGTCGTAAAGTAACCATGGTGCTCTTCGATCGGTAATTATCTTCGGTATACAGAGTATAACAAAACAAAGCATAATGACTCATAACTCATCAAATCATACTTCAAACAGAAAATATTGATTATGCTGTATCAGTAACTTTTTCAAAGTAATTTTGTTAATAACTTTTTGATTTTTAATATTAGATTTTTATTGAATTACAGGATGTTTGATACTTTTACTGCAACTTTGAGATTTTGTATGTGTGTGATTGTAATTTGCATTTTTAAGAATATTATTACATATTTTTGCATATTCAAATATATTTTGATGTCAATAAAACGATTATTTCTATCGATATATTTTTATTATTTAATCCTAATTACAGTTGATAATTGTGAATCGCAAATCGTAAATTATTAAAATATGTATTCAGCTTAACATACATTACATAGCACGTTCTATAGTTTCATGCAATTTATTTCTTTGCGTTAAATAATTCAAAATGATTTAATAATAATATGTAGAGATAGATAAAATTCTATGAATCAATTGCTAGTAATAAGAAAAAAAGTAATTTGTAACAATAAGGAACAAAATTTTTAAACTACATGTTTTATAATTTGCAAAGGTTTCATTTTAAATAGTTTACTGCTGTATTTCCACTAATTCTTGTCAACATGGCATTGATAAAAAGAAATCTTAATTCTTTTTTATTTATATTATTGTTACTAAACCTTGAATCATTATAGATGCATAATATTTTGAATCTGAATAATAATTGAATATCTTTTATGTATTAGAAATCAATTCAAAATTGTATTATCTTATTAATATTAACATTAATATGTTTTATTTTGTTGACAAAACAGTTGTTAAATTATTTAATGAATTTAAAGCGATATTTTCCATAAATATATTCATGCCTCAAGGTATACACATAAGCAAGAGAGAATAAAATATAATAAATGTTTATTTCTACAAAATTGTATTGAATTGTATCAATATTGTATATGAGTGACATAAAAATTTGTCTGTACACATACATATTTATGCACATATTCTCACTAATTTAAAAAAAAAGAATGTTTATCATTTCGTATAAAATATTTTATTTATTAATTAATACCTCTTTTTAATAATTTATTTCTGTAATATTATGTGCTTGCTTTCCATTGCAAAAATTCGTGGCAATTAAAAATTGTATTAAGATTAATAGATATGTAGTTATGTTACCCACTATCTAAAATCAGAAATAAGAAAATAAACAATATACGTCGAATTAATTAAGAAATAAATAATCGCCCACTTACTGCAGTGAGAAGAGTAGCATCCACAATGAGACCCTTCGCGGAGAACGCATTTTCGCGGTGCAGTATTTGCAAGGAAAACAACTGCAACTGCAACATTTGAGATTAAAACATAATTAAACACAAGATTATAATTCCCAATAACTCTGTTAAATTTATTTTAGTAAGTATCTTTTTTTATTCAAAATTACCTCGTCTTGGATTTGCTCATCTGTAATATCATTAAGCAGTTCATGAACGGTGATGCCGATTTTCGTGGCCTGATCTTTGCCAGTATCACAGGCCCATACTATCAACACAATTTTTATAGTGTAATATGTCATAGATACTGCCAAAAGAAAATCATAAATCGGATGGCTGACATTGTTCATTAACATGCCGATTTTCCAATGCATTATATAAAAGTACAATTCGAAAGTGAGTTCGGCAAAAGTCAGAACTATGGTAGCAAGAAGCTGTAGACTAAAAATCATGTTTAACTTGTGCACCGTGTCACTGATCGCCAGATGCTGCTTCTTCAAAGCCTTGAGTTCTTTTAACAGAAGCGAATTTCTCTGCTCGTGATAGACTCGCCTTAGGAGATGCGGCTGATCGTTTACCACGTGCTCCCGTAAATTCATCAGATTATCGTCGATTCTTTTGAAACAGGCCTTTAATATACAAACACAATTCATATATAGCATATCCGTCTGGAAGATCAGGAAATTGAGATACGGTACAAAAGCTTTATGCCAAGTATCGAAATCCAAGGTGGAATAATAAAACACCATTTCCCAGATTAAATAGGAGAAACCAATAATATCTTTGATATGGATCAATTTAGACAGCTTCTGATATGAATCGAGAGGCAGATTCGAAGAGACATTCATTATGTTCTGGAGCAAGTGCATTCGAGAACCGTTCAGAATGTATGTAACGATCGCGATAAAATTACCAAGTATGTAAAAGCAGTTACGCTCAAGTGTCTTCGGGACACCTTTGAATTTGATCGTTTGAGTAATGTCGATCTCATAAAGCACTATCAGCTCATAAATGCAGAGGACACAAAGAACAACAGTTGATAGGATGTAACGTTGTTTGGAAGTCTCGAAAGTCGAGCCATTGATTTTGTACGGGAATATTCCGAGAACGCTGCAAAAGGTGAAGCAGGGATACATCAGCGATTGAAAGTCCGTAGCGTGAAACAACCGCAATTTTTTCCACACTTTACACTTGACGCTTCCTTGGAATGTTGTTAATAAACTGAGCATTATCAGCGGAATATGAGTACAATGTATATTTAAAGATTACACTGCCAAAAATTGATTAATTTTTATACTATAATATTAGTATATGTTTTATTACTAGGTCTTTCTTTCTGAGTAAATCCTTTTGAATTCTAACAAATTCGTAACCGATTGATCTACACTCAGAAGTTTTCTGTTAAAAACTGCGAACCGTTGCTGCATTGAAACATTGGCATTGGTGTTATTTGTTAGTAGTAAGTAACCATGGTATTCTTCGATCGACAATATCTCGTAAGAACAATTAAACGATTAATTTATTTTAATATGATTGTGACCAATAGTTTGCTATATTAGTATTTGTCACACCAACTATTAAAATTGAAAATTAGTATTGCGAATACATATTTATTTTGTGTGTATTCTGTATCATATTATACATGAATAACTTGTGTACGAATATAATTAAACTGTGTACGTTTTGAGAAACACTAATACTGTCGCGAAGGAAATAAGAATAACAAATGTAATATTGTGAAATGAAGTTGTAATAGAACAACACTATTATCTAGATTAGAATTTTTTATCAATTTTTTTAGTCAATTTTTTATCTTGACTGATGGAATTGTTATTAATAATTACATCACGATCTATAGGCTACAAATTAACAAGATTATTTTTATGTTTTAATAATTACAAAGAGATTAGATGTATGGTAAAACACACAAATTTTATTATTGTGATAATGCATGAAATCAAATATTGCCTTGACAAAATTTCGAATTTATTGTTGATAAATTAAGTTGGAAGAGCAAATATGTATATACTTTGAAGAGACTGTTTAAGTAGTTTGTTATACATTTTTATATATTTTTTGCACATTAAGAATCTTAAGTTATATATATATATATTAATTATCAGTATTTACATTGAGAAAGAGACAGGGAAATTTGTTTTAACTTTTATATAAGGGTGAAAAATATATTGTATGTGACATTTTCAATGATCAAAATTTTTTGTAAATATATGTATTGTGTTTTATACGATACATTTAAACCAATGAAACAAGTTAAATTGCAATTAGATGTTACTAGTAGAAGTATTTATAAAGTTTGTATACATATATATTATATATGTAAACGTACTAGTGAATGTTATAATATTATGTGACAATATTTTACTACAATATTCTATGAAAAAGTATAATTTTCGATTACTGAAATAGATATATTTACTAATTCAATATCACTCCATTATTTTTTCAATGAATTTTTTCAATGAATTTTTGTAATGTTGTGTCATGTAAACACTTCATTAAAGTTAATAAATATGTGCTGATGTTATCCATCATCGAAACAAAATTAAAAAGAAAAAATCAATATTAATACATAAAGGCAAATGATCGATAACTTACTGCAGGGAGAAGCGTCGCGTCTACAGTGAGACTCTTTGCGGAGGACATATTTCCGTGATGCAGAATTTACAAGGAAAACCACTGCAACTGTGACAACAAATTGTAAATTAATAACAGAACTGGAAGAAGTAATCATAAATTCGTTATATTTATTATATAAAATATCGTATTACCATTAAAGTACATTTTCATAAAAAGCAGACTAATCCTTGTCGATCTTACAGGCTCTCACCATCAACAATATTTTTATAAAATAATAGACATCGTCAAGAACGTGCCAGATATAATCGCCTACATATATGGATCAGCTTTGAGAATTTGTATGTGTGTGATTGTAATTGGCAGTTTAAGAATATTATTACATATTTTTGCATATTCAAAAGTATTAATACCAATAAAACGATTTCTATTGGTATATTGTTATTATTTAATCTTAATTGTAGTTGTGCATGATAAATCGTGCATTTATAAGTCTATTAAAAATCTATCCAGCTTAATAAATATGGATTGCATAACGCGTGTTGTAGTTTTATGAAGTTTATTTCTTTACGTTAAATAAATAATTAAAAGTAATTTAACACTAACAAAATAACATGTAACATTCTATGAATCAATTGCCAGTAATAAGAAGAAATGGATAATTTGTAACAACAAAATTCTTAAAAATCACATGTGTTACAGTTTACAGTGTAGAACATTAAGTTTTCATTTTAAATTGTTTATTGCTATGTTTCCACTAATCTTAGTCGATATAGTATTGATAAAAAGTAATTTTAATTCCATTTTATTTATATTTTTGTTACTAAACCTTGAACCATTAAGTATAAAACGATGCATATTTTGAGAAGAAATCTGAAACATTGAATATCTTTTATTATTAGAAATAAATTCAAAATTGTATTATCTTATTAATATTAATATTAATATGTTTTAATATCATAACGAAGTAGTAGTTAGATTATTTATGAACTTAAAACTATATAATGAACTTAAAACGATATTTTCCACAAATATATTCATTATACCTCAAGGTCGGCAAACACATCAGCAAGAAAGAGTAAAACATATTAAACGTTTATTTCTAGAATTCAATATTATATTATGTATGCATGATGTAAGAATTTATCTGTACACACAAACATATTTATACATATTCTCATAACATTAAAAAAAGAAAGAATTTTCATTATTTAATATATTTTATTAATTAATTGATACCTCTTTTTAAAAGTTTATTTCTGTAATATTATGTGTTAATTTTCCGTGGCAAGAATTTGCGGCAATCAAGAATTGTATTAAGATTAGTAGATATGTAGTTATGTTGCCCACTATCTAAAATCAAAATTATGAAAATTAACAATACACGTTGAATTAATCGAGAAATAAATAATCACCTACTTACTGCAGTGAGAAGAGTAGCATCCACAATGAGACCCTTTGCGGTGAACGCATTTTCGCGGTGCAGTATCTGCAAGGAAAACAACTGCAACTGCAACATTTGAAATTAAAATATAATTAAATACGAGGTTATAACTCTCATTATTAACTCTGTAAAATTTCTTTTAATTAAAATACCTATTCTTTAATAAAAAATTACCTCGCTTTTGATTTGTTCATCTGTAACGTCGTTAAGCAGCTCGTGAATAGTGGTGCCGATTTTAATGGCCTGGTCTTTACCGGTCTCACAGGCCCATACTATTAACACAATTTTTATAGTGTAATATGTCATAAATACTACCAAAAGCACATTATAAGCTCGGTGACTCAGATTGTTCATTAACACACCAATTTTCCAATGCATTATATAAAAGTACAATTGAAAAGTGATTTCGGCAAAAGTCAGAATTACGGAAGCGATGATCTGCAAACTGAAAATCACGTTTAACATCTCCACCGTGTCGCTGATCGCCAAATGCTGCTTCTTCAAAGCCTTGAGTTCCATTAACAGAAGCGGATTTCTCTTCACGTGATAGTTCCGCCTCAGGAGATGTGGCTGATCGTTCACCACGTGGTCCCGCAAATTTATTAGATTATCGTCGATTCTTTTGAAACAGGCCTTTAATATACAAACACAATTCATATATAGCATATCCGTCTGGAAAATCAGGAAATTGAGATACGGTACAAAAGCTTTATGCCAAGTATCGAAATCCAAGGTGGAATAATAAAACACCATTTCCCCGATTAAAAAGACGAAACCAATGACATCCTTAGTATGGATCAATTTAGACAGTTGTTGATATGAATTGAGAGGCAGATTCGAAGAGACATTCATTATGGACTGGAGCAAGTGCATTCGAGGACCACTTAGAATGTATGTAACGACCGCGATAAAATTACCAAGTATGTAAAAGCAGTTACGCTCAAGTGTCTTAGGTACTCCTTTGAATTTGATCGTTTGAGTAATGTCGATCTCATAAAGCACTATCAGCTCGTAACTGCAGAGGACACAAAGAACGACAGTTGGTAAAATGTAACGTTGTTTGGATGTTTCGAAAGTCGAGCCGTTGATTTTGTATGGGAATAGTCCAAGAACGCTGCAGAATGTGAAGCAGGGATACATCAGCGATTGAAAGTCCGTAGCGTGAAACAACTGCCATTTTTTCCACACTTTACACTTGACGCTTTCTTGGAACGTTGTTAACGAACTGAGCATTATTAGCAGAGTACAACCTATATTTATAGATTACACTGCACTAAATAGATTAATTTTTACTATTAATATTAGTATATGTTTTATTATTAAAGCTTCTTTTTGACTATAGCCTTTGAATTCTAGTAAATATGTACCACCGCAAATATGTAACACCGACATAGACGTTTCGTTGATCTACACTCAGGAGTTTTCAATTTAAAACTGCGAGCCGTTGGCGCCTTGAAATACTGATGTCATTTGTTACTAGTAAGTAACCATGGTGCTCTTCGATCGACAATATCTCATATGTATGTACAATTAAACGATTAAGTCATTTAATATGATTGCGATAATTAATTTTTTTCTTAGCATTTGTTAACAACTATTAAAATAAAAAATGTAGTAAAGAGGTATAGAAATAACATAATGTTATTGCATAATAAAACAATGCATAATTGTTATAATATAAATGACTTATCAAATCATGTATGCACGAATTAAACAGGAAACATTGTGTGTGACTGCTCCGTGTATAAGTAGACCAATGTATTTTTAATAAAAATTAACTGATTTTAAATAACACATACACATATACTGCGTAAAGTATTCAGTATTTCTGTATTTCTATTTAGGATACTTGAGATAATTATTCTGTATATTGAGACTCAAGGAGAGAACAGTTCATTTTTTTCATTTTTCAAGATCAGTAGTATTAAACTCGCATTAAACAAGTAAAATTACTCAAATTATTTATTTTCTGATATTTGTAATCAAACATTTATGCTTACAATTAATATTGCATGTATATATTTACTATGTTAGATATTTTGTATAATATTGTATACGAATGTTAATTTGTATACGAATATCATTAATAAACTGTGTACGTTTTGAGAAACACTGTCGCGAAGAAAATTGAATAATAAACGTAGTATTGTGAAATGAAGCTTATATACTGCAAGGACAACACTTTTATCTAGATTAAAATTAGTGGACTTTTTTCCTTGACTGATGAAATTGTTATGGCATGATCTACAGACTAGAAATTAACCTAGCAAGATCATGTTTATATTTTAATAATTACAAAAAGATCGGATATGTGGTAAATTATGCGAATTTTATTATTGTGATAATGCTTGGAATCAAATATTATCTCAACAAAATTTCATGAATTTATTGTTGATAAATGAAATTCGAAAAGCAAATATGTCTCGAAGAGACTGTTTAAGTAATTATACATTTTTATATATTGTTTGCACATTAGAAATCTTAATTTATATTAAATTATTAATATTTATTGAGAGAAAGTTTGTTTTAACTTTTTATTATAAAAGCAATGAAAAAATGTTTTGTATTTAATGATATTACAAATTAAAAATATTTGTAAATGTGTCTATTATGTTTTATATAGTATACTTAAACACATAAAATATGTTAAGTTGTAACTAGATGTTAAAATACAATATGTTAAATACAGTAAGTAGTATAAAGTTTGTATATATACACTTTGTATATGTAAATTAATGCAATAATGCTATAATATTACGTGATCATTTTTTATATATACTACAATATATACAATATTTTATCAAAAATACAATACTAATAAATATTTACTTATTCAATATTATTTCTCTATAATAATTCATTTCAGTGATTATAAATTTCAGTGAATTATTTGTGTAACATTTGCTACAATTTCTTCACCGCAATATTGTGTTTTCATCTTTAAAAACTGCATCAAGATTAATAAGTATGTGCTGATGTTACCCATTATCTAAACAAAATTAGAAAGATGAACAAATCACTATTATATGTAATGACAAATGATTGATAACTTACCGTAGTGAGAAGCGTCGCGTCTACAGTGAGTCCTTTTGCGGAGAATGTATTTCTGCGATGCAGAATTTGCAAGGAAAACGACTGCAACTGTAACATCAAATCCTCAATTAATTCATAAAGTCAAATTGTAAGAAGTAATCATAAATTTATTAGATTTATTATATAA
>NW_012053659.1:0-1763 GCF_000956235.1 Wasmannia auropunctata | reverse complement strand
AGACGTGTGCTCTTCCGATCTCGATATGAATTGAAACATTATTATTAAGTATGTCACAATGCTACCCATTATCTAGAAAGAAAATTAAAAAAATAATTTATGCACATTATAGAAGTTATTTTTATTATAATATATATAATTAATATAATTATTTACTTACTTCTGCAAGAAGCTTCGCGTCCACAGTAAGACATTTCGCGGAAAATGTGTTATTGCAATGAAGTATTTGCAAGGAAAACAGTTGTAGCTGCAAAATATGAAATTGATAAACGCAGAATTGAAAAAATAATTATGAATCCAACAAAAATGTGTTAAAAACCGTTTCAGTATATATGAAAATACAAAAGAAATATAAAACTTCAACGTTATACTACCTCATCTTTGATTTGTTCATTCGTAGTACTGTTAAAAGCATCATGAATAGAAGTGCCGACTTGTTGAGCCTGATTTTTGCCTGTCTCGCAGGCCCATACTATTAATACTATTTTTATAAAATAGTGTGCAATATGCGACAAAAAATATACGTGAAATAATCCATTTATTGGAGTTGTTGATAAAGAATATTGCCATATATATATGTAGAAATATAGGTACACAGTGAGATTGGAGATGGTTATAACTATTGTAGCAAGAAGCTGAAAGCTAAAGATTGAGTTGAGCATCTGTACCGTATCACTGATCGTCAGATGTTGTTTTTTCAGAGCTTTGATCTCCATGATCAGAAATGGAGTTTTCTGCTCGTAATAGATCAATCTAGGAACATGTTGTTTATTGTGTATAACTATGAGTTCTCGCATATTTGCCAGATTGTTATTGAGTTCTTTAAAGCACTCCTTTAATACACAAACGCAATTCATATACAGCATATCCATCTGAAATATCACTAGATGGATATAGAGATTATCGAAGTTACTTTGCTTCGAGGCAATAAATATTAATAAGTACCCAATTAAATGAAAACAAAAAATAAAAAAAAAAATGATATCCTTAGCATGAATCAATCTAGATAATTTCTGATATGATTTTGAGGGCAGTCTTGAAGAGATTTTCAATATAGTCCGAAACAAGCGTGTTCGTGGGCCAGTTAGAATTAACGTCACGATTATCATGAAATCACTAAGCACTGAGGCCCAGGCCCGCACAAGAAGTATGGGTAAGTCTTTCATCTCCAGTTTCACATAAACGAAAACGTAGATCATTTTTAATGTGTAAATATTATAAATGCAAATAACAACAATTGATAAAATGTAGTATGGTTTTGAAACTTCGAAAGTCGAAGTGTTTTTCTTATATGGAAATATTCCAAGAATTCGACATAAAGTGAAACAAGGATACATAAGGGATTGAAAGTCCTTGGCGTTGAACAATTGCCATTTTTTCCTTTTTTGTTTTTCTTTTTTAGATTCTCCTTGGAAATTCGACGATAAATTCAACATGATCAGTGATGTCACGAGAAAGCAAAAGTCAAATTATATATACAGTGATCTAAAAATTATTTATTTAATTATTGATATATGTTGGTATTAATGTAGATGTTACTAGAACGGGCTTCTTTTCTAAGCATAACCTTTTCGCTATTTCCGCTTTTTTCACTTAACTAAACCGACATTGACTGTTCACCTTCGATGTACACACGTTGAATTTAATTTCAATACTGCGAATATAAATTGTTGTCTTTTCTATAATGACACAAGACTGAAAGGAGACTTTATTAGACGTGATGGCAATTTTTGATTGACAATTGTCATTTCTGTATGAAAGAG
>NW_012053658.1:0-364 GCF_000956235.1 Wasmannia auropunctata | reverse complement strand
CTGAAATGAATTTAGGTCGTGATCTTAGATTGCCTTTAGACCTTCTATGTGGCCATTTACCTCATAAAGAGGATTGGGAGGTAGGAGATTATGTTTCAATTTTAAAGAAAAAATTAAATGAAATTCATGCTTCTGCTCGTGAGCGCTTAGGAAATAGATCTGAGGGAATGAAGTGTCGCTATGACCGAAGGGCCAGGTTAGTTAACTTTGAGGAAGGTCAGAAAGTATGGTTGTACAATCCTAGAAGAGAAATAGGTAAAGCTCCAAAGTTACAGAGTCATTGGGAGGGACCTTACGAAATAGTAAAGAAAATTAGTGAAGTAGTATTTTGTATTAGGAAATCTTCTAAACACAAAAATAGGGT
>NW_012053657.1:0-363 GCF_000956235.1 Wasmannia auropunctata | reverse complement strand
AATCAATTTATTTCCCGGCATGGAATCCCGCACGAGGTGCACACAGATCAAGGGAGAAATTTCGAATCGCGGTTATTTAAAGAAATTATGTTTCTTTTGGGAATTAAAAAGACAAGAACAACGCCTTTACATCCTCAATCTGATGGACAAGTGGAGCGACAACACCGAACTATTTTAGATTATTTAGCTAAATTTATTTCTAAGAATCAGAGAGATTGGGATCGATGGATCCCTATGTTTTTATTATCTTATCGAACCGCGAGGCATGAGGTTAATTTCTGGAATTTCTCCTGCTGAAATGAATTTAGGTCGTGATCTTAGATTGCCTTTAGACCTTCTATGTGACCATTTACCTCATGAAGA
>NW_012053656.1:0-546 GCF_000956235.1 Wasmannia auropunctata | reverse complement strand
AAGAAAACGATTTTATTGGGCTACTTGCAAGGGAGATGTAGAAAACTGGTGTAGATCTTGTAAAATTTGCGTAGCCAAAAAAGGCCCTTCAGATAAAGGGAGATCACCGTTGCAGATTTATACTGTTGGAACTTCTTTTGAAAGAGTCCAAATGGATATCCTTGGACCATTCCCTTTAACACTTTCGGGAAATAAATATTTATTAGTTGCGGTGGACTGTTTCACAAAATGGCCAGAGGCTATTCCTCTTAAGAATACAAGGGCAAAAACGATTGCGGATGCATTTGTCAATCAATTTATTTCCCGGCATGGAATCCCGTACGAGGTGCACACAGATCAAGGGAGAAATTTCGAATCGCGGTTATTTAAAAAAATTATGTTTCTTTTGGGAATTAAAAAGACAAGAACAACGCCTTTACATCCTCAATCTGATGGACAAGTAGAGCGACAACACCGAACTATTTTAGATTATTTAGCTAAATTTATTTCTAAGAATCAGAGAGATTGGGATTGATGGATCCCTATGTTTTTATTATCTTATCGAAC
>NW_012053655.1:0-426 GCF_000956235.1 Wasmannia auropunctata | reverse complement strand
AAAATGGTTGACGCCAGATTTAAAGAAAGAGATTTTACAAATTATTGTCCCTCAAAGCAGAATTCGATATATTTTGGAGGAGGCCCATGATTCTCCTTCCGGAGGACATTTTGGTGTAAATAAAACATTAGACAAGATAAGAAAACGATTTTATTGGGCTACTTGCAAGGGAGATGTAGAAAACTGGTGTAGATCTTGTAAAATTTGCGTAGCCAAAAAAGGCCCTTCAGATAAAGGGAGATCACCGTTGCAGATTTATAATGTTGGAACTCCTTTTGAAAGAGTCCAAATGGATATCCTTGGACCATTTCCTTTAACACTTTCGGGAAATAAATATTTATTAGTTGCGGTGGACTGTTTCACAAAATGGCCAGAGGCTATCCCTCTTAAGAATACAAGGGCAAAAACAATTGCGGATGCATTTGT
>NW_012053654.1:0-324 GCF_000956235.1 Wasmannia auropunctata | reverse complement strand
ACAATGGGATGCACTTTTAGTGAAGGAGTCCTTTGTAGAAAATGGTTGACGCCAGATTTAAAGAAAGAGATTTTACAAATTATTGTCCCTCAAAGCAGAATTCGATATATTTTGGAGGAGGCCCATGATTCTCCTTCCGGAGGACATTTTGGTGTAAATAAAACATTAGACAAGATAAGAAAACGATTTTATTGGGCTACTTGCAAGGGAGATGTAGAAAACTGGTGTAGATCTTGTAAAATTTGCGTAGCCAAAAAAGGCCCTTCAAATAAAGGGAGATCACCGTTGCAGATTTATAATGTTGGAACTCCTTTTGAAAGAGTC
>NW_012053653.1:0-323 GCF_000956235.1 Wasmannia auropunctata | reverse complement strand
CTATAACAAAGAGTTTATATACATAGAGTAGAAGAGACCTAGCGGCGCCTTTGACTGGAACCGTGAGCTGATAGAAAGAGAAAGAAAATGGTAGAGCGAAGGGTACATCCATCTTTTATCTTTTTCTCGCATGCGCAATTGAACAAGGATGCAGATGGGCGACTCGTTTTCTGTCTCTTTTTATGTGCTCACGCATTCTTAGCTGGCTCCTCTATACCTTGCACTATATAAGTGATCGGCGCTATCGAATGTTCTAAAATTCTTGTAAAAAACAAATGCCGTCTAATATATATATAAAATTTTGCATGACAAATATATAGATA
>NW_012053652.1:0-536 GCF_000956235.1 Wasmannia auropunctata | reverse complement strand
TATCGTATATGCCTGCGTAGTCACTGCGTTATCGTTTCATGTCTTTTTTTTCCATCTCCCTTTTCTCTTTTCTTCCCTTTTATCGTATAAGTAGTCTGAATATATTTATAAGTACAGAAACAATATCGAAGGTACGCGCACAGTCTATCTTGAAGTTCTAAAGCTAAGAAAAGGATTCCTCTCTTTTTTTCTCTCTAGACCTATTTAGTTGCAATTGTATGTACGTTTACAACTAAAAGGGTAGGGGGAGGGGGTTTCCGCTGCTCTTTATCTATGTACAATTGATAAATTCAAAGATTTATATAAGCCACCCTTCTCACACGTGCTCCGCCCGCTATGGCGAAACGTACAGGTTTCGGTCCAGCTATATGTACAGTTTTCTTTTTACAAGGAAACGCTTTCCTTATGTATATATACAGTGGTTTACATTACACAACAATTGAAATGTATACTTCAATCTTCCGCACATCTTCGATAATCGTAACGAATATGTCAATCTAAATCTTACACAAAAAATGGCCCCCGTTAAAAAAAAA
>NW_012053651.1:0-1426 GCF_000956235.1 Wasmannia auropunctata | reverse complement strand
TCGGTATGATGACCATTTGTAACAATACCGCAGGCACGTTCACTCATATTTCCTTCGCATTCCGAAACTCCAAAGTCTCGCAATTGCAAGAAGCTATCATAACCTAATCCAACAATGCGATGACTGCTACGAAAAATGCATGTGCAAAATATACCGCGGGAAGCGCCCTCGAGCGGAGAAATTATTATGATATACGCACATATATATGTAAAGCCGGTAAGTTTGATTCACAAAAATTCATTCGATGCAGCCGCGACGAGACAACTTTCGATTGTCACATAAAATCCTTATTGTCTATATAAAATTTAATGTAAAATATCAGGTGTAGTAAGGTTGGTAAAAAAAAGCTCTTTGTAAAATATATAAGATAAATATAAGGTTGATAAAGAAATTTTTTTAAATTATACTCTTATATATTTATAGTCGTATTTTATTATTTTTTATTTAATTACTTTTTTATTTAATTACTTTTTTATTTAATTACTAGTTAATTAAAAGCTATATAAGAGAAATAAACGAAAACTAATGTCGCACTTTTCGTCGTGATCGCACTCATTGTCAGTTTTGTTCACTCAAGAGTCATTATAAAGCTCACGGATTGAAAAGACAAGTTATGTACATCATACGAGTTATATATATCATATTATATCCCACATAGCATGAAATATTTCTTGTAAATCATTTTTTTTTTAAATATTATAATAGTTTAGAAATATTTCGTAAAGATTTGTAAAATATTCCAAACATTTTAAAATATATTAAAATATTTCACAAAAAAATATTCTAGAAATATTGTACAAATATTGTAAGAAATATTTCTATTGAAATATTTTAAGAAATATTTCAAAATCCTCTGACTTCTTGAACATATTTATATTTCAGAAATATTTCATAAAAAATTCTGAAATACTTCAAATCTTGCATGAAAAATTTTCGAAATATTTCTGAAACATTTCATGTTGTGTGAGATACAAGGCGATATATATGTACAAATTATGTGTAATTATTACATATACAGATATATGACATCATTGCACGCGAGTGCCACCGAGATTCGCGAGGAAGAAATGATCTAGGATCTAGAAATAGACTGACTTCAAGTAGAGATTTTATTGAAATATATGAGGAATCTGTACCAGACAGAACTAAAATTACCGTTTAATTTGGTACTACCGGGGTTCAAGTATCGTATATGCCTGCGTAGTCACTGTGTTACCGTTTCATGTCTTTTTTTTCCATCTCCCTTTTCTCTTTTCTTCCCTTTTATCGTATAAGTAGTCTGAATATATTTATAAGTACAGAAACAATATCGAAGGTACGCGCACTGTCCATTTTGAAGTTCTAAAGCTAAGAAAAGGATTCCTCTCTTTTTTCTCTCTAGACCTATTTAGTTGCAATTGTATGTACGTTTACAACTAAAAGGGTA
>NW_012053650.1:0-458 GCF_000956235.1 Wasmannia auropunctata | reverse complement strand
CAAGAGTTCGAAAACGTCCATGGCCCGACCGACCGCGTAGCCCATCGTATACGCGTTCGGCCCGGCCAGGAACCGATTAAACAACGATACCGACCGAGAAACCCGGCCATGCAAGCCATCATCAACGCCGAGGTGGAAACAATGGAGCGCGACGACATAGTCGAACCGGCCCATGGGGCGTGGAGCTCCCCGATCGTGCTGGTCCGCAAAAGGGATAGCTCGCATCGTTTTTGCATCGACTTCCGGAAGGTCAATGAGGTCACAGAGAGAGATGCTTATCCTCTGCCCCAGGTTACCGCAACACTGGACAAACTCCGTGGCGCCCGCTACCTGTCCACGTTAGATCTAAAGAGCGGGTATTGGCAGATCCCGTTGACCCCGGAAAGCCGACCGATCACGGCCTTTACGGTGCCCGGTAAAGGCCTGATGCAATTTCGGGTGATGCCGTTCGGGTTGCA
>NW_012053649.1:0-568 GCF_000956235.1 Wasmannia auropunctata | reverse complement strand
GGATCTGTGGGCAAAGACAGGAATAATGTTGAAGCCCCCCCCGTAGTACCGGCCGACTAATTGCACGCCGGCGTGCGAAGCCACCTGTCAAGGGCTAAGCGCTCGGGACTCCGGGGAGGCACACCGATTGAAGGAATTCCTGACTAGGGAACTCCAAGAGTTCGAAAACGTTCATGGCCCGACCGACCGCGTAGCTCACCGTATACGCGTCCGGCCCGGCCAGGAACCGATTAAACAACGATACCGACCGAGAAACCCGGCCATGCAAGCCATCATCAACGCCGAGGTGGAAATAATGGAGCGCGACGGCATAGTCGAACCGGCCCATGGGGCGTGGAGCTCCCCGATCGTGCTGGTCCGCAAAAGGGGATGGCTCACATCGTTTTTGCATCGACTTCCGGAAGGTCAATGAGGTCACAGAGAGAGATGCTTATCCTCTGCCCCAGGTTACCGCAACACTGGACAAACTCCGTGGCGCCCGCTACCTGTCCACGTTAGATCTAAAAGAGCGGGTATTGGCAGATCCCGTTGACCCCGGAAAGCCGACCGATCACGGCCTTTACGGTGC
>NW_012053648.1:0-473 GCF_000956235.1 Wasmannia auropunctata | reverse complement strand
TTTTGCTCGCAGTGCGGCAAGGATGGGGTGTTAACCCGGGATTGTCACCCGAGGCCGGGAAACGACAATCGGGCCGAGGGAGACGCTGCCGCCGACCGGCCCTGAAAGTTAGATACACACCGCGGCCCCACATCTCCGTTCACCTGCACCAGCACCGACTGGAGGCGCTCATAGATTCAGGGTCCGAAGGGTCCTTTATCAACACGGACACGGCCCAGGTAGCCCAACGCCTAGGGTACCCCCAACGTCAGGGGGCTGAGACCGTACATCTGGCCGACGAGGAACCTACTGATATACCGGGAACGGTAACGCTTCCCGTCCGGGTGGGGAGAAAGATTCACTGGCACGACTTCCTCATCATGCCCACGCTACGGAGTGCCATGCTCCTGGGGGTGGATCTGTGGGCAAAGACAGGAATAATGTTGAAGCCCCCCCCGTAGTACCGGCCGACTAATTGCACGCCGGCGTGCGAA
>NW_012053647.1:0-441 GCF_000956235.1 Wasmannia auropunctata | reverse complement strand
CCCGACGACGGGCCCAGTTCCTCGCGACGCCACCACCACCGAGGCAGCCGCGGTCCCGGTACCGACAGCGAGCGATAGCCATGCCCCGACGACCGGCGCCCGCCCCGGCCCATAAGACCAGTCCGGTCCCGAACCTACTCCTGTCGAGACCGTTCCTCCTGCAAAGAGAATCAGGGCGCCTGATTTCTTCACATTCCTTCCGAAGAGAGTCAGGGTGCCTGACTTCTTCACGTTCCTTGCGAAGAGAGTCAGGGCGCCTGACTTCTTCACATCTCCTGCATTCAGCGAAGAGAACCAGGGCGCCTGGCTTCTTCGCCTTCCGCCCGATCAGGGCACCCCGTTGGCACCAACACCGTGCGCACAGAGAAGGCCAGGGCGCCTGGCTTCTCCTCCCTGTCGGGCCAGGGCGCCTGGCCGACATAGACCAGCTACCGATCTCGA
>NW_012053646.1:0-362 GCF_000956235.1 Wasmannia auropunctata | reverse complement strand
CAGAACAGTCGGAAGCTATGCGTATGGTTCCATATATTTTTAAATTATTTCTTTTTTCTTTTACAAAGAATTTTTTAGTCAATACAAAATAGTTTTTTCTTAACGTTAACGTCAAGGTATATTCATAGTTTCCAAAAACATCTATGATGAAACAAGAGATTCTTTTAACGAATTATCAGTAAATAAATGACAAAATAAGATTTTAAAATAAGGTATTTTTACTTTAACAGATTTTATCTCAATATAATTTTACTTTGTTGCTCAATTATAAGTAATATACAATTTTTAAAAATTAAAAAGAGTTATACAAAAGTTGAAACAACAATGATGCGTGTCAAATATTCGACAATATAAAAATTATT
>NW_012053645.1:0-1261 GCF_000956235.1 Wasmannia auropunctata | reverse complement strand
TTTAACACGTTATAACAAACGTGTTTTTATTTTACAACATTTTTTACGCATTCAATAAGATTTACTTTCAGATAATTGTAGCACGGTTTCCAATCTGTAGAGTTTCCTGACAGACGCAATTCAAAGTCTGTCGAAGCGAGCCATTGCAATTCTCGAAGTATCGAAAAGATCATTGCGGCACTCGAAGAATCAACGATCATGATTCTTTAACGTTTTCGAATGCAGTGGGTTTTGATTGAGGTCGAAACAGAAAATTCGATAGTACCGGGATCTCACCCAAACCAAAGTAAAGCATGTGACGTCATTAATCGACCTTAGATCGATCAAAACTCAATATGCTCAAAAACGTTATTAATTATCACGCTATTAATATTAATATTAATTTATTTAAATTGCTTGAAGCAAACAAAATACATCGATGTATAATTTCAAGAAGGATCTGTATATTAAATTGTAATTATGTAGTACAGTAATTATATGTTTAATATTTCTTATCTGAATATCTCACTATCTCAACATGGAATCGAAAAAAATTGATTATTTTTTAATGCTTAACTTAGACACGACAAACCTGATTTATATTGATTACTAATCCAAGGTTATACAAGCATTAATAAATAATGCGCATATTTTCAATCTTAAATCAAAACAAATCCTTTTTCCAGTTTATTTTTTGCATAAACACTGCTGTCGGAAAATTTCCGGATACTAGCAACATTTTTATGTTTGAAGTTTTAAGCCGTTGAACTTAGTGCAGCATTGTGCTAAATCAAAGAGTAGTATAAACATAATGTCAATATGTAAAATACAAAAGTTTCCGTAAACTAATAGATTATACTATTTGCATAATGTTACCATTATGGATTTACGTTGTTACCAACATTATCCCCGCCTTCTTTATGGAAATTTTCGTGTAACTATCTATATAAATGAAGTGACGATGCATCTGATGTCTCATAAGTATCATAACTGTGGAACCAATGGCTGGGATAAGATACATTGCGTTGATTATTGCTGTAAGTACACTGGTATGCGTTCTCGCAGAAGAAGAGCGCTACCCTGCAAAATTTGATAACCTCGATGCTCGAAGTATTCTTCAAAATGACGAGTTACGAGAAGGATATTACAATTGCTTTATGGAAACAGGACCGTGTACACCAGAACAGTCGGAAGCTATGCGTATGGTTCTATATATTTTTAAATTATTTCTTTTTTCTTTACAAAGAATTTTTTGGTCAATACAAAATAGTTTTTTCTTAAC
>NW_012053644.1:0-359 GCF_000956235.1 Wasmannia auropunctata | reverse complement strand
ACTTAAGGCCAGCCGACACAAAGACATTACCGTAAATCATGTAACGGTACCGGAAACCACCGAACGGAGCCGATTGCGGCCGAATGCGAGAGTATATAAGGGGCTCCGAAGCCAGGAAGGCTACCAGTTCCTGACCGTCTCACGAACCGACGACACCGGGGTAAAGAGTGGCTTTGCCTCGGTCCGAGCGATTCTCGGTGGCGTCTCGGTTCGCAGACCTCCAGATACGATCCGCACAGTGGCCCCGAAATACCCAGGAGTAGAGCGTTTCTCTGCTCTTGGCTGAGCGTTTCTCGGCAGGGGCCACTCCAAATTCCTCACACCCGGGGGAGCGATACAAGGGTGAAGCGCTACTTCGA
>NW_012053643.1:0-432 GCF_000956235.1 Wasmannia auropunctata | reverse complement strand
AGAGGTCGGGTTGTTAATTAAACACCAGTGTGACTTTCACTAAACAATTATATGATTATTATTTGATGACGAGAACTAGCTCCGATTACAATATGCGCCACGCGGTGTGTCGGTACGTTATGTGCGAGCGTCGGCCGTGGACTGCCTCTGCCCTCGTGTCCCCACCGTAGCGATGTTGTTGATTCGGAGATTCCGCAGATCACGTGAATACAAAATGACAATGACATATGAGTACAGTAAATACACCACAAATGCTATTGGCGATGTTGTATTATTGTTCCTTTGTTCCAAAGCTGCTCCCATGGCGGTGTCCGATGCATCTGTAGCTAGTATGAGAGTTGTTCCTTCGAGTGGATGAGCTAGTAACGTGGCGTTTGCGAGTTCCGCCTTGCACATCTTAAAGGCGTTTATGGACTCTGTAGTCCAGGGTAC
>NW_012053642.1:0-597 GCF_000956235.1 Wasmannia auropunctata | reverse complement strand
CTGTAAAATGTTTTTTTGTAACATCTCGATGCGATCATTTGTGACAAAGTTACACTCTCTTGAATTTTGTCCTATTTTTGGAGGGTAGAGTAAGTGATGCTTTAATTTTGTTGAGAAGTGTACATTCTCCATCGCGTATTAATTGTGATTTTTATTAAAACGGACCAGAGATAATAATCTCTTGAACAAATTATGAAATGGTCAATCTGATATTAAAATATTGAAATATTCTCTTTTTCTCTTTCATTCCCTATTAATTAATTTAAATTTCTTCCATTCTTCCTATCTTTATTCCTTTCATTTTCATATTTTATTATAAACACGTTTTTTTTTCTTATTCGTTATTTTATTTTTTGATTCTTTCTTATCCAATTTGTCATGTCTTGCCCAGAGGTCGGGTTGTTAATTAAACACCAGTGTGACTTTCACTAAACAATTATATGATTATTATCTGATGACGAGAACTAGCTCCGATTACAATATGCGCCACGCGGTGTGTCGGTACGTTCCGTGCGAGCATCGGCCGTGGACTGCCTCTGCCCTCGTGTCCCCACCGTAGCGATGTTGTTGATTCGGAGATTCCGCAGATCACGTGAA
>NW_012053641.1:0-322 GCF_000956235.1 Wasmannia auropunctata | reverse complement strand
CAGAACGCTATTTTCAGCTCTCTCCTTTTTTAAAGTGTCGATTTGAAAAATAGAGATTTCAAGCTGTAAAATGTTTTTTTGAACATCTCGATGCGATCATTTGTGACAAAGTTACACTCTCTTGAATTTTGCCTATTTTTTGGAGGGTAGAGTAAGTGATGCTTTAATTTTGTTGAGAAGTGTACATTCTCCATCGCGTATTAATTGTGATTTTTATTAAAACGGACCAGAGATAATAATCTCTTGAACAAATTATGAAATGGTCAATCTGATATTAAAATATTGAAATATTCTCTTTTTCTCTTTCATTCCCTATTAATTA
>NW_012053640.1:0-471 GCF_000956235.1 Wasmannia auropunctata | reverse complement strand
TTTTTATTTCCCATCTTGGTGTCAAAATTCCCACCTATTATCGTATTCGTACCTTCCTAACTGCCCTCCATCCAATCCCTTAACTCCTCCATTTTTCCCTTCATATCACTGTTTATATACACACTAATTATCTTTATATTCTTATTCCCATATTCGAATTTTCCTGATATATAACAGTTCTTCTAACTCTTCCTTTTCCCGCACCATCTCCTTTCTTATTCTCATCAACATACTCCCTATCGCCCTTCCCTTTCTATTCTTCTTCATTGTTCATTGCATCTTCCACATGCATCTCTTTGGCACCTTTCTTTTTATTCTCTCCTATCCTTTTTCCTCCATACATATCTCTAGTAATATCAATACATCCCATTTGTTTATCATTCCCCAGAACTCCTTGTTTTTTTAATCTAATAATTAATCCTACCACATTCCAGAACGCTATTTTCAGCTCTCTCCTTTTTTAAAGTGTCG
>NW_012053639.1:0-555 GCF_000956235.1 Wasmannia auropunctata | reverse complement strand
GATAGGCGATTTCTGCAATTGACAAAGAGTAAGGCCGTTATGAGACCGCTCGAGAGAGAAATATAAGGTAATATATTATATAAATTATGATACGATAAGAAAATATACTCAGCTTTTTCTTGGAAGGGCATTTCCGATAACGAACAACGTATATCTTTATCTTTAATTTGCGCACCGATCAGCATTTTTTCAACAATTTTTTTTACCGAGTTATTCAATACAAAAGCAAAAATGATCCTTTTTATTTCAATATTAAGTAACTCGGTGAAAAAAATCGCACAATAGTGATTAAGTGTGCAAATTAAAGGTAAAAATTCAATTGCTTTCAAACGCTGTAAATCGCATTTGTATGCGATTTTTATTTCACTCCACGGAATTTCGCAAATTGAGTAAAAAAATTTTAGATTTGATGCGTCTGCAGCTTTGTAAAAAATCAGTAAGTCATTTAATGAATTATAGATTTCGAAAGTGGAGACTTTAAGTTGTAAAATGCTTTTTGGATTATTTTTGATAAAATTACACTCGTGAATATTTGCCTATTGTTAGCGATTAGGT
>NW_012053638.1:0-322 GCF_000956235.1 Wasmannia auropunctata | reverse complement strand
ACGCCATTTTCTTGCCAAATCGCGCGACAGAGAGAGATATAATATATCTTCGTTTATCCAACAGAGTGCTGCTGTGAGCTGTCAGCTGTAGGCTGTAGGGTTAGGTATGATGTTTCTCGTTGTCGTAATATATCTCGTTGTTACAATTATAAAAGTATTATATTATACTATTTATATTATACTAATTTCTATATTATATTATATATTATAAGAATTTGATAATTTTAGTTTCTTTCATTATATATTATATATTATATATTATACATTATAATAATGTTTTATTTGCGGTTTAGTTTTGATTATCATATTTAAAATAAATTTT
>NW_012053637.1:0-468 GCF_000956235.1 Wasmannia auropunctata | reverse complement strand
TGCGTTCCGCAAAGCGCATCATGCGCATGATATATCATGGTGTCCTTGTTGTTCATACAAACGTTAAACAAAAGATAAAAAGATAAATCTTGCGCATGATGCGCTTTGCGGAACGCAGCCACGGTGTCGCTACAGATCTTGGCTACCAACGTGAAGTTGGCGTCAGCGGTCCATGATTATATAGTCAAAGGTATTAAGTACAGAGTCGTAATAAATGAGAAAAAGCGAATACTAATGTATAATAATCCCTGCCTCTGAAAGCGACATAAAAGGGACACGCGATCAGCACATTCTTTGGCCGCACGCCACGCCACAACAGTTTAGAGAGCCTCTAATCAGAGTGGCGCCATATGAGAAGCGACGCCATTTTCTTGCCAAATCGCGCGACAGAGAGAGATATAATATATCTTCGTTTATCCAACAGAGTACTGCTGTCGAGCTGTCAGCTGTAGGCTGTAGGGTTAGGTA
>NW_012053636.1:0-305 GCF_000956235.1 Wasmannia auropunctata | reverse complement strand
TTTACTAAATTTTGTTCATAACAATACTTACCTGTGCATTAAATTTAATTGCACGTTTATTATTGTACGAACTTAACCTCTATCTGCTTCATCATTCTCGGTAAAAATGTCAGTAGTCATCACGTGACCAAAAAGTCGTTAAGCCATTGGCCAAGATTGAGATTAAAGATTAGAAAAAATAGACGGAATTCTAATTTCCAAAATTCAATTTCAATCTCAGTCTACTGTGCTGTCATTGGCTGAGCTTCAACCTCAATCTTAATCTCAATGTTAATCTCAATCTCCAATGCGTAGTCTGATACCGG
>NW_012053635.1:0-594 GCF_000956235.1 Wasmannia auropunctata | reverse complement strand
ATCTTAATAACGGTCGAACCGATTAAGTTCCAAGTAGGCTTAATCGACAGCTTGGGTTCGGTTTGTGAAATAAAATTTTTTTATTTTTTTTCTACATGTCCTACAAGCGGAGATATTGCAATGCAAAGTCCGAAATGTAGGAATTTCAGATTAAGAAACGTCATCGTCATTATCGTCGACCAGTTGCGGGGTGGGGGAAGTGTACTTTTACAATTTCTGACACAAGAGGCGCTAGAATTTCTAATCTTGCAGCCTCGCACGCATCGATCATATGTATATATATGTAATCGATCATATGTTCTCTCTGCTGAACGCATATATTTTTTCCAGTGACAAGTGAGGTTATTGTGTTCTCGATGTATATATCTCGGATTAACGTTTGCGGAGGATCTTATTTACTCGAAGAGAATTACGCCGTCACATATCCTATTCTTATGATTTTTTTACTTATTGCCATAATAGAAATGTAAACCATCTGTTGGACAAAGATTACAGATACAGATAAAGTATGTTAAATTATATTATTGCTATAATTAATTCTAATATATTTATTTATATTGCCGTAACTAATTACACACACACACACACACACAC
>NW_012053634.1:0-2168 GCF_000956235.1 Wasmannia auropunctata | reverse complement strand
TTATTCAAATTACCCCTTAAAATTGACTTTCGTTAAAATTGTAGAGGTTAAATCGGATAATGAAGCCTGCGTCTCAGGATTTAAAAAATAATGTTTCATATATTGGGTAATTATTCTTTAAACATGTGAGTTTCCTGCTGCATATTCAATTTAAGGATAAAATTATTACTTTTGAAGAAATTGTTCAAAAAGTTCGGAATTATTCAAATTACCCCGTTGTACTCTATACGGAGTTGCTATAAATAATGTATCAAAAGCTGTTATTCGTGATAAGTCAATATCCGATGAAAAATCTGCAACAGACTTCAACTGCAGAATCTGCCGGATCTCCACGTTTGCCGGACGGGCGTTCTCCCTTTAGATCACCGAGATCTGGGTTCGATTCCTGGCTGAGAAGGTGAGGTGATATTTTTTCGCAATAAATTCTTTACAGATTCGGGGGGAATAGATCTATAGATGCAATGTTAGCATTTATTTGGAATCGCACGCGGGGGGGGGTGATTTATTAGATGGAAGTACGTATGAGTACTCATTAAATTATTTAACAGCGTGATGATACGGTTCTGTTTCAATCAAATGCTGCGTTGAATCCGATAGAACGGCTTGCAGTTTGTTGAAGCTAGAGTATGCAAAATTACACAGTTATATTAAAATATTAATTACTGACATCTGTTCGCTCGTCTTTGGCTTCTTATTCTGATTACATTTATTTAGACATTCCATGTTGCACCTTGTCTCCAATCCTAACGCATCGCTCGATCGCCGTCTTATATGATTCGCAATTAATTTCCAATTATTAATTACTGTTCCACATATTAAAGTGCTAACTACATTCTCGTGACGTTCTACATACACGTGTCGGGCGTGCTACATACACATATATAATAAAACTTATAATTAATTTATAATTTCATAAATGAAGACATATTATCAAGAGTTGTGCAAGATTACGTTTATACTTGTGCAATATATTATTTAAACCATAAATCATAAATTATGTAAATAACATAGATAAAATTTATTATGTAAAAGCCAAGATTTTTAAATAATTCTAAATCCGTAGAGGATAAAAAAATTTCTAAAAAACACTGCTATTTACAATTTATTCTTAACACTATTTAACTTAATAACACTATTTACAATTTATTCTTTACATCTTATAAAAATAATTTTACATATGTTTTTTACTATCAAATCTGTCATTACTCTAATTAGTCTAATTGAATTAATCTACGCAACATTGCGTTAATAATTCAGGATGACAGCAATGTGTTCCGCGTTTATTTAGGATTCTTTCATTAAATATCTTACCACACAAGAATTATCTGTAATGTTTACCGGACATCGCAGTAGAATGTATAAGCGGTTTTGCAATAGAGAATATGGCCTCGGTATTATTCCGTTATTTTTTAAAATTGCTCATTTTAGATAACTGCCACATTTCGAAACTGTCAAGGGCAATGGTCTACAATTACAGATAGTAATAATGATTCTAATCATGACATAAAACAGACATTGCCAAATGATGTATGTATGATCCTTTTATCTTCTTATGTGGAGCATAGGACATATACAAGCCTCTTCCATCTGATTCTATTAGGGGCAATCGCTTTTATTTCTGCCCAGCTCTTTTCTAGTGTTTCTATTTCTTTGTTGACCGTTCCATGTCATGGCAGGGCTTCCTCTCTTTCGTTTTCCTTGTGAATTGTATTCCATGGCCATGCGAGTTATATCTTATGGTTCCTTTCTCAGGGTATGGCCAATCCATTTCCATTTTCGTCGACAGATTTCCATCTCGATTTCTTCTTGCTTAGATACGCTCATGAGTTTTTTGTTTGTTATTGTATTTGGCCGGTATATTTTCAAGATCCGTCGTAGGCATCTGTTCGTAAAGGTTTGGAGTTTTTTCGTTATTTCTTTTGTAGCCTTCCAAGTTTCGCAGTCATACAGCAATACCGACTTGACGCAGGTGTTGAAGAGTCGGAGCTTGCGTGTGTTAGATCTTTAAGCTTTTCCAAATCTTGTTGAGTCGGAAGAAGGTTTGTTGGGACTTGTTTTTTCTTTTGTAGATGTCAATGTCAGTGCCTCCGTCTTTGACGACTACGTAACCAAGGTACACAAAGTCGTTGATCTCTTCTGTTATACGTCCCTCTATTGAGATGGGTGCG
>NW_012053633.1:0-390 GCF_000956235.1 Wasmannia auropunctata | reverse complement strand
TCTGACTTCGACGTGCTCAACATCTTGCCGTACGCCCACGTGGCGTACAGCGCGAACAGGAAACGAAGGACGCACATGCGTCCAACGTCCCCGCCAATGAGATCCCAGACGACGTTGCTGATTTGCCACACGTGCTGAACGATGCCCAATTCACCGGGTTGGAGGGTCTTGGTGAAGAGGGGCAATCTAGCAACGTTGTCGTTGGCGTCCATGAGAGGTCTCACTCGAACCAGGTCTCCCTGGATCGAGTGACCCTCTGAACCTCTTGTGAACATATACGCCTTGATCGAATTGTTAAATTTGCGCGAGGCCCCGTGCAGGAAGTAGTGCAATCTGAAATCTGCCCTTATCACTTGCGCGACAACGGGCGGTGGTACCCACGGTTGCTCG
>NW_012053632.1:0-333 GCF_000956235.1 Wasmannia auropunctata | reverse complement strand
TTCCGGAAGATCAGGGGGCTTTAAAAACCAGGAGCGTCAGCGCCGCCGGGCACTCTTGCAATAGTCTGCTTAGAGACAATCGCTAATTCGTTTTTCTAAACTGTTATCCGTAACGTTCGGACCGCGACCAAGCTAATTTCGAGTCGCGCTAGCTTTCTGCTTTACTTAAGCAATAAAACGATATAAACTGCAACGAGCTTCAGCGTAGTTTATTTCACACCACTCCTGTCGATTCCCCTTCGGGAGAATCGCCAATACATATCTTTACATTTTCTGGTCCTTCGAGCCGGATTTCGTTTTCGTGCAACCGCCGCATTGATCCGCGTCTGCCGT
>NW_012053631.1:0-516 GCF_000956235.1 Wasmannia auropunctata | reverse complement strand
AACCACCACTCACTTATCGACGGGACGACCGATCGGCACGCGTAGATTACTCGCACAATCAATCGTCGACGGGGGCGCCCCCCCCCCACGACGAGGCGGGCGGGATGTTCGAAAATAGTCGCGATTCTATGTCGACATCGCCGTTCGGCCCGCGCTCGCCGATTTGGCGCGCTTGCCTGGAAACGGTCAAGCTTGCGCAAACAAAGACCTACCGCCCCTATCTTCCGGAACATTCCACAACTGGAACAAACAACTGGGACAAACAACTTCTGCTGGCCAGATGTGCCGAATACCATGCGAATCTTCCGGAAGATCAGGGGGCTTTAAAAACCAGGAGCGTCAGCGCCGCCGGGCACTCTTGCAATAGTCTGCTTAGAGACAATCGCTAATTCGTTTTTCTAAACTGTTATCCGTAACGTTCGGACCGCGACCAAGCTAATTTCGAGTCGCGCTAGCTTTCTGCTTTACTTAAGCAATAAAACGATATAAACTGCAACGAGCTTCAGCGTAGTTTAT
>NW_012053630.1:0-434 GCF_000956235.1 Wasmannia auropunctata | reverse complement strand
CCCTTGGCCCGCATCATCCGCATACATCCAGGGGACGATGGGAGAGTGAGGGTGGTTGAAGTCCGTACCCCTACTGGCCGGTTCACTCGCCCGGCTGTCAAGATTGTGCCGCTTCCTCTCGCCGGCGACAATGCGCCGCCCATCTCTCCGCCGTAAACCGCCCGCCTTGGCTAAACTACATGTAAATAGTGTAAATAACTTCGATTGTTAATGTACCAAACTCACCGGCTTGTCGCGCTATCCAATTTCTTGTAACGGGGGCCGGCTTCGCGTTGGGTCACCTGTCAACCACCACTCACTTATCGACGGGACGACCGATCGGCACGCGTAGATTACTCGCACAATCAATCGTCGACGGGGGCGCCCCCCCCCACGACGAGGCGGGCGGGANGTTCGAAATAGTCGCGATTCTATGTCGACATCGCCGTTCGGCC
>NW_012053629.1:0-419 GCF_000956235.1 Wasmannia auropunctata | reverse complement strand
TAATTGTAAGATGTACTCCTTTGTCTTAGTAGATCGCTGTTAGAGAAATAATGGCATAAAAGTAATGGAAATTAATTATAAAAATCGGTTAAGAAGTGCACTTTTATAATTAACTTTGATAATGCTTAAATACATTATAAAATTCTATTACAACAGATGTTTTATTAATGCTAAAGAAATAAGTCTACCGTAATATACGATATACATATACAGGGTGCCATTTTAATCCATCCAGTCGAATATCTCGAAAATCAGCTCGGGAGAGCACACTTTTTCAGACAAAAGTTGTAGGGTTTTGAGGGGAAGATAGTATGATGGCCTTGAATTGTCCTTGCATGGTATATATGGAGTTATTTTAATTTATAATTTTTTATCTTTTAAATTACACAAAAGCCGAAGATAAGACCTTCATAAATAAT
>NW_012053628.1:0-1227 GCF_000956235.1 Wasmannia auropunctata | reverse complement strand
TATATATATATATGTAGATATATATATAATTATTATTATTAGCTATTTATGTTGTATCTTTAATAAATTAAAGCTAGACAATATATACATATGCTATCGCTGTACACTATAACTTTCTATGACATGTAATCACGGGTATATATGCAAATAATGGACATTCATATCCAATTCATTACTTAATTATGGATTATCAACATCTGCAAAATAATAAATATATAATTTATTGAAAGAAGTTTTCGTATAAATATTTCTATCTACATAAATGTAAAACGTAGACACGGAAAAAATTACTATGGTTGTTACAACAATATTCTCTATCTTTATTTGGAAAAGAAATGTATGTAAATTTAAGTCATATTGATATTACATTTGTTAAAGTACTTATGCCTATATCAGTATGATTTTCACAATTATAATTTTTAGGATAAATAATATTTGATCAGAATATGGTTGCCTCAACCAAAAGATTACTGTTGTCTTTTTAATATGATTTCCAGAATAAATAGTGTAATTGAGATATTTACAGAATATAGTTGCACGGTAACAGAGTTTAATTCCTTTGCAGCAGTATTACTTATATCATTGCTTATACTTGCGAAGAACAAAATAAGTGTGTACAAATGTGTGTTACAAGTGTATGTTGCAATTCTTAAAATTATGTAAATTTTTAAACCCTCTGTTTTAGGCATTTTGCAACTTCTTTATATGATATGATGTAATATCAAATATGTTTAAACTCATTATTTTTAAATAAATTAACTATAAAAAATATTTCTTTAATGTATATGTGTATGTGCTTGTATCTATTCATGTTAATAGGAAAAAGCTTATCATTTATCATTTTGTGATATTTATTTACTTTTTCTTGTTCCCTTTCTATATCAGTGTAGAAAGAAATGTTAGAAAGAGGTATACTTTGATAATTAATATTTACTATTCTCTATTGCCACTCTTTTGTCACTTTAGCAACGAGCAACAATCAAATTAATTGTAAGATGTACTCCTTTGTCTTAGTAGATCGCTGTTAGAGAAATAATGGCATAAAAGTAATGGAAATTAATTATAAAAATCGGTTAAGAAGTGCACTTTTATAATTAACTTTGATAATGCTTAAATACATTATAAAATTCTATTACAACAGATGTTTTATTAATGCTAAAGAAATAAGTCTACCGTAATATACGATATACATATACAGGGTGCCATTTTAATCCATCCAGTCGAATA
>NW_012053627.1:0-430 GCF_000956235.1 Wasmannia auropunctata | reverse complement strand
TATCAAGTCAAGAATGAAAGACCACAATTTACGAGAATCGAGAAATTTATGAATATCGTACTTTATATAGAATGCGCGAAATGTAAGAAATTAAAACAAAGAATAGTACAAAATGTATGTCATAAATGATATATAATTTCCTAAAATAGTTTGTAAAAAAGTCATCTCTAATAGGAAAATATTTTATCGGTAATTTAATTCGTATGTATTCGATTTTATTAATTGACAATTTAGTTATTGCTGTTTCAATACAATTTATTACGATCAAACCCTGGTGAAAATAAAAATTGGAACGTAAGTCGAACGTAAGGGGAGAGTGACCGAAGCGTAAACGAAACTTCTAGGAGGCGAAAATTGGAACAGCGAAGTGTAAAAGAAGCGTTAACGCTTCCTTTACATTCCGCTGTTCCAATTTTCGCCTCCTAGAAGT
>NW_012053626.1:0-320 GCF_000956235.1 Wasmannia auropunctata | reverse complement strand
TTTCAGAAGAAACGGAATTTGCAAAGTTTTTACTAGATATGGGAGATGGCATATTAAATGATTCCAATGATAACATACAACTGCCGGATTGTTGTATTGCACCTGTTAATGCCGATATAGTAGAAGATATATATGGTGATCTAATACGAAATAAAGAATTTAATAAGATGGCTATGTGTGCGATACTTTCTGCAAGAAATGCTGATGTAGATGAAATTAATAAACGAGTTGTCGAATTATTAGATACTTTTGAAGAACGAATTTATACAAGTATAGATAGTACTGAAAATTGCGGTGATAATGGCTGTCTCTTATACACA
>NW_012053625.1:0-472 GCF_000956235.1 Wasmannia auropunctata | reverse complement strand
ATTGCCAGTTCCATTATTTGCTGATTCTTCGTCTAATATTAAAATTCAATCAAAGGAAGCTCAATATTTAAAAGAAATAGATATTTTTATTTGGGACGAAGCGCCAATGGCACCACGATGTGCTCTAGAGATTATGGATCGTACATTGCGTGACATCATGAATAATGATTTACCTTTCGGTGGAAAAATTGTAGTATTAGGTGGTGATTTTAGACAACTTCTCCCTATTAAGACACATGGTACTCGAAGTGAAATCATAAATCTTTCAATCAAATTTAGTTCTACTTGGAGATATTTTATAACTTTTTCTTTAACGGAAAACATGCAAGTTTTTTCAGAAGAAACGGAATTTGCAAAGTTTTTACTAGATATGGGAGATGGCATATTAAATGATTCCAATGATAACATACAACTACCGGATTGTTGTATTGCACCTGTTAATGCCGATATAGTAGAAGATATATATGATGAT
>NW_012053624.1:0-389 GCF_000956235.1 Wasmannia auropunctata | reverse complement strand
CGATGGCTTTTACGGGTATTGCCAGCAACATTATTGCCAGCAGGCAAAACTGTTCATAAAACATTTGGATTGTCAGTTCCATTATTTGCTGATTCTTCGTCTAATATTAAAATTCAATCAAAGGAAGCTCAATATTTAAAAGAAATAGATATTTTTATTTGGAACGAAGCGCCAATGGCACCACGGTATGCTCTAGAGATTATGGATCGTACATTGCGTGACATCATGAATAATGATTTACCTTTTGGTGGAAAAATTGTAGTGTTAGGTGGTGATTTTAGACAACTTCTCCCTATTAAGACACATGGTACTCGAAGTTAAATCATAAATCTTTCGATCAAATTTAGTTCTACTTGGAGACATTTTATAACTTTTTCTTTAACGGAAAA
>NW_012053623.1:0-439 GCF_000956235.1 Wasmannia auropunctata | reverse complement strand
TTGGATGGATGATGCCAAGACAACTTCGTAGATTATTTGTTCGAATATTATTACATTGTCAACCATTGCATCCTGATGAACTTTGGGAAAATTTTAAAGTAGCAATGTCGGAAGATTACGCACGACACTTTGGTGTGTTGCAAGGACAACGAAAAGCTTACGCACAAATCGGCGCTATGCTTTCTGCTGAAGGTAAAAGTTTCGCCGATTTTCCACAAATGGAACAGTTAACAGAAAATTTTGAGGTAGAAGATTATTTAATGGCTCTTGAAGAATCTATAGAAGTTAGTACCAGACAATATGAACAGTTAAATGACAAACAGAAAGAAATAGTCGATCTTGTATTAAACAGATTAGAAAATAATAATAACAATAGTAATTGTTTTTATATTGATGGTCCAGGTGGTTCAGGTAAAACATTTACATATACAACTATCTA
>NW_012053622.1:0-482 GCF_000956235.1 Wasmannia auropunctata | reverse complement strand
TATTGTACGTTTATCTGTGCATCTCCCTAACGAACAAAATGTTATAATTGAAAATGAAGCTATTGAAGAAACAATGACTTCTGCTTTAAATCAAGTTACGATGTTAATTGATTATTTTTCATTAAATTCTCGTGATGAAGAAGCAAGACAGTATTTATATGTAGAAATTCCAGGCTATTATACGTTTAGAAAAGAAAAATTAATGGAAGAAACGTATCGCGTTGGGTCAAACGCAAAAGTCATTATAATTGTATCGGACGAATGTATTCCGTTAGTCCAACGCAAACAGAATTATTTCATTTACGACTATTGTTACTTACTGTAAAGGGAGCTACGAGTTTTAATGATTTAAGAACAGTAAATGGAGAAATATGTCAATCATTTTCAGTAGCATGTTTAGCTTTAGGTTAATTGAAGATGATGATGAATGGATACGAGCTATGAATGAAGCTATTGGATGGATGATGCCAAGACAACTTCGT
>NW_012053621.1:0-567 GCF_000956235.1 Wasmannia auropunctata | reverse complement strand
TATAACAATTGAACCAATAACAGAAGATGTAATTATTGATCATGATGAGATACATAATTTCATAGAAACTCGTTATGTTGGACCTGTAGAAGCCAGTTGGCGCATACTTGAAAAGAAACTACAAGATAAAAGCCATACTATTGTACGTTTACCTGTGCATCTCCCTAACGAACAAAATGTTATAATTGAAAATGAAGCTATTGAAGAAACAATGACTTCCGCTTTAAATCAAGTTACGATGTTAATTGATTATTTTTCATTAAATTCTCGTGATGAAGAAGCAAGACAGTGTTTATATGTAGAAATTCCAGGCTATTATACGTTTAAAAAAGAAAAAATTAATGGAAGAAACGTATCGCGTTGGGTCAAACGCAAAAGTCATTATAATTGTATCGGACGAATGTATTCCGTTAGTCCAACGCAAACAGAATTATTTCATTTACGACTATTGTTACTTACTGTAAAGGGAGCTACGAGTTTTAATGATTTAAGAACAGTAAATGGGGAAATATGTCAATCATTTTCAGCAGCATGTTTAGCTTTAGGTTTAATTGAAGATGATGACGA
>NW_012053620.1:0-308 GCF_000956235.1 Wasmannia auropunctata | reverse complement strand
TTGATAATCGTTATGTAGTTCCGTATTGTCCTATTTTATCGATTATTTTTAATTGTCACATAAATGTCGAAATAGTTTTAAGTATTAAATCGGTTAAATATCTGTATAAGTATATTTACAAGGGACACGATGTTGCTGCTATAACAATTGAACCAATAACAGAAGATGTAATTATTGATCATGATGAAATACATAATTTTATAGAAACTCGTTATGTTGGACCTGTAGAAGCCAGTTGGCGCATACTTGAAAAGAAACTACAAGATAAAAGCCATACTATTGTACGTTTGCCTGTGCATCTCCCTAAC
>NW_012053619.1:0-375 GCF_000956235.1 Wasmannia auropunctata | reverse complement strand
ATTTTTATTAGTTTATTTTTATTTTTTATTGAAACTATTTTTAATTTAAAAAATATTATTTTAAATAAAGCTGTAATACATTTTTAAATATTTTAAAATTATTTTTATTACATTTTGTCACATTATAAAATAAAATAAAAAATAATAATAACGATATAATTTCTTTTTGTTTCAGATTGCTGAAATTAATTCAAGAGTCTACATCCGAGACGGATACGGCATATATGAAGAAGAAAAAGAATTATAAAAGAAATACTTATTAATAATTATTCTTAAATTATTCTTAAACCTCTTATTCTTAAATTATTATTAATTAAATTAAATATGTTAATATAAATTTAATATTATATTACTGTGTTAATATATTTTATAATA
>NW_012053618.1:0-896 GCF_000956235.1 Wasmannia auropunctata | reverse complement strand
TAGATTTGATGCGTCTCCATTTGCATTCGAGCAGCTTTGTAAAGAATCAGTAAGTCATTTAATGAATCATGGATTTCGGAAGTAGAGACTTCAAGCTGTAAAATGCTTTTTGGATCATTCTGTTACAATCATTTTTGACGAAGTTACACTCTTTTGAAATTTGCCTATTTTTAGCAATCAGAATAGGTGATCCTTTAATTTTGGGGACGAATGTATATATATATCATATTTATAATATTCTATACAGATTATTATGTACATTATTATGTACATTACCATGTAAATTGTTTAATTAAACTTTTAAATAAACAACTAGCAATAGCTAAAACCTTTTGATTGTTACTCATTATTAGAGATATGACTTTGAATATTTGTCAAGAACTAATTAAAAAAATCAGCAAAATATTTAATATACATATAATTAAAATTAAATTTTTATAAGTTATTTATTACTTTTTATTGTTGTAAAAAATTGAATAATTGCAAATTTAAGATTTACTAAAATTGAAAAATAATGGTAAAATTTTAAATGTTTTGTTTAAATAATTTTAAAATATTTAAAAATTATTATTTTAAAATTTTATGTAACTTTATGCAAAGTTCCAAAGATTGCAAAAATTGCAAACGTTAATTGTTCTATATAATCAATCAAATTAATAATTTATTAACTAATTAAAATTATTCGCTTACAAAACAACTAAACTCGTTAAAATAAAAATAATTGTTTAATATTCCTGAATACATTTTTATTAGTTTATTTTTATTTTTTATTGAAACTATTTTTAATTAAAAAATATTATTTTAAATAAAGCTGTAATACATTTTTAAATATTTTAAAATTATTTTTATTACATTTTGTCACATTATAAAATAAAATAAAAAATAATAATAACGAT
>NW_012053617.1:0-335 GCF_000956235.1 Wasmannia auropunctata | reverse complement strand
CTCGATGAGTATTGTGCGATTTTTTTTCACCGAGTTATTCAATATTGAAGTAAAAAGGACCATTTTTACTTCCGTATTGAATAACTCAGTGAGCGCACAATGCTGATCGAGCAGACGACGAGCACGCAAATTAAAGGTAAAGATTCACCTTTTTAAACGCTGCAAGTCGCATTTGTATGTGATTTTTATTGCACTTCATGGAACTTCGCAAACTTAGTACAAAATTTTTAGATTTGATGCATCTCCATTTGCATTCGTGCAGCTTTGTAAAGAATCAGTAAGTCATTTAATGAATCATGGATTTTGGAAGTAGAGACTTCAAGCTGTAAAATGCT
>NW_012053616.1:0-381 GCF_000956235.1 Wasmannia auropunctata | reverse complement strand
TCCAATCAACAAACGAAAAACAACTAACTCGGCACGTGCCCGAATACATCACACATTACGCACATGGCGTAGGAATACATAACCACGCATGCGCACGCGCACAGCCGTCTCACACGTCCGAAACATGACAAGCTCTCTCTCACTCTCTCTCTCTCTCTCAAGCTACAACAACATTAGTGTTCCTAAATTGTACCGATACGATATAAGATTCTTATGCTGGTTAGGTTAGGTACGATTTAGGAAACTTGACAGAGATGATAAAAATATTGATATAATTTTTATAATAATTGTAAATATGTATATACAATGAATGTAAAATATGCTATCATAAACTTTCTTTTAAGAAAAAATAATGATTCAATTAAAAATTGCATGGTTACA
>NW_012053615.1:0-780 GCF_000956235.1 Wasmannia auropunctata | reverse complement strand
TCGTACCGTTCACAATCTCGAGCAGACCGTTTGCCACAAATATCTTGTTAATTTGAAATTTCCACGTGAGAAAATCGTTCCCATCGAACTTCGGCATATGCCGGGTCGATATTTCGTCGGGCATCTTCTCCTGTTCACACTATATTCCACACTTTCAGCTTTACGCCGACCACGAGGCCTGTACGGTTTCAACTGGCCTTTGTCTCACAGGAAGTCCGTGTTACGGAAAACTCGCGATGCGTCTCCCACGTTCGCGATCTTCTCGTCTGCTTTCTCACTTCCCGATTGCCTTTATATTTCCTTATTCTATGTGCCTGGGCCCATAACCTTTTACGACAAGGATGGGAATACAAGGCTGGCGAAAGTAAAAGTCTACTTGGAATGATTTGCGTATAATTTTCAACTAAACTGCATGCGGACTCACACTCGTATCCAATCAACAAACGAAAAACAACTAACTCGGCACGTGCCCGAATACATCACACATTACGCACATGGCGTAGGAATACATAACCACGCATGCGCACGCGCACAGCCGTCTCACACGTCCGAAACATGACAAGCTCTCTCTCACTCTCTCTCTCTCTCTCAAGCTACAACAACATTAGTGTTCCTAAATTGTACCGATACGATATAAGATTCTTATGCTGGTTAGGTTAGGTACGATTTAGGAAACTTGACAGAGATGATAAAAATATTGATATAATTTTTATAATAATTGTAAATATGTATATACAATGAATGTAAAATATGCTATCATAAACTTTCTTTTAAGAAAAA
>NW_012053614.1:0-1090 GCF_000956235.1 Wasmannia auropunctata | reverse complement strand
TCTCGACAGATGGCTCGTTCAAATCAGCGCTCCCGCTTGTTGCTATGAACGCGCAATTGTCGGTTGACGATTTCGATGTTCGTTTGTCCTTCCTTTGTTCGTCACTCGATGTTTTTTTGTCCGGACATTCCCGCGCGAAATGTCCCACTGCCCCGCAACAAAAACACTTAATGTCCTTCTTGTCCTTTTTCTTCTTGAACGTCTTCGGCTTGCCTTTGCGATCACTCGTCTTCGGACCGAGACTTGTCGCAGCAAGCGCGCTAGCGACGTCATCATCGGTTTTCAAGCGATTTTCTTCTTTAATGAGGCGTTCCATGAGCTTATCAACAGTTTGATTCTCCTCAGACACGCTATCCCACGCGGTTTTGATCGCGTTAAATTTGGCCGGAAGGCTCCCTAGGATCTTCGCCATTACTTCCACATCGCTGACTGCTTGTCCGATGTCGGTGAGCTGAAGCGCGAGATTTTGCACCTTGCTCACATGCTCGACGACCGACTCTCCACTGACCATTCGATATTCATGAAATCTCTGCAGCAAAATCAGTTTATTTGAGGCTGACTTTTGCTCGTGAATGGCAGCGAGTTTCGTCCACATCTCGTTGGCGGTTGTGCACGTGATGAGAGATCTCAGTTGCTTTGGTTCCATCGCCGATGATATTACATACATTGCTTTCGCGTTGTTCTTCACCCAAGCTTTCCTCTCCGAGCCGTCCGTTGCTGGCATCACACTCGTACCGTTCACAATCTCGAGCAGACCGTTTGTCACAAATATCTTGTTAATTTGAAATTTCCACGTGAGAAAATCGTTCCCATCGAACTTCGGCATATGCCGGGTCGATATTTCGTTGGGCATCTTCTCCTGTTAACACTATATTCCACACTTTCAGCTTTACGCCGACCACGAGGCCTGTACGGTTTCAACTGGCCCTTGTCTCACGGGAAGTCCGTGCTACGGAAAACTCGCGATGCGTCTCCCACGTTCGCGATCTTCTCGCCTGCTTTCTCACTTCCCGATTGCCTTTATATTTCCTTATTCTACTATGTGCCTGGGCCCATAACCTTTTACGACAAGGATGGGAATACAAGGCTG
>NW_012053613.1:0-837 GCF_000956235.1 Wasmannia auropunctata | reverse complement strand
CTTATAGACTCGATTACGCGAACTTTACGCCGAAACTATAGCTTCATGAAACTGTATATAGGGCTTCTCGATGTTTACGATTTGAATTTTGTTTAGAAAAATATTTCCGATATTTTTGAGATTTCGAGATGTCGAATAGTTATATTGATTGGATGGAATCTGAAGGTCATTGCCATTTGAAATCAGATTCGAGATTTTTAAATTATAATTATTAATATTTTTAAATTAATATTTTTAAATTAATTCAGTATTAAAATTATCTTATATTTCTTACATTTTATAATTACAAAATTATTTTAATATTTAAATGTTAAATTATCTAAATATTCATCATTAAGTTTGAATATAAAATTGTCTCGAAATATTATCTACGACCATTTAATTTGGTTGAACGGAATTTAATTTAAGATCGGAGCACGAACTCAACTTTTGTTTCGTCGGCGACGCGTCCTTTTACCACATACTTGGCACGCGGAGATTGGCCAGGTCTCCGCGTACAATTCGAACCACGTGGCACGTAATTCGTGCTGCTAAACGTATCTGAGTCCGTTCAAAATACCACGTTACGTTATATTATCTGAAATTGCAACGAACGACATGCGCAATTGAGGACGAAGCCATCAGAAGGTGTAAAGACTTTAGATCGCGAGGAATAAATCCGTTCCTGGAAATAAACATGCCCCAGCAGTAACCGCAGCACATGGAAAAAAGCGTCAAATCGCAGCAATTTGAAGTATGTACGTATATATATATACGCGCTGTTTTCGGCTGAACGGAGTATTTCCGCACTTTGAATCTCAGCTACAATTTTTTTTTACTGTCAAAAATCTTAAATTA
>NW_012053612.1:0-475 GCF_000956235.1 Wasmannia auropunctata | reverse complement strand
TTATCTCGAGAAAGATAAACTACGAATAATGCAATGTGAATTTTGTACTCTACCAGCGGAACATTTCGAGCTCCTCACTAGAAAAGGCGTATTTCCGTACGAGTACGTCGACCGCTTCGAAAAGTTGGAGGATACGTGTTTACCGCCGCGCGAATCGTTTCACAGTTCGTTGACGGGCGACACCGTGTCTGAGAGCGATTACGAGCACGCCGTTGACGTGTGGCAGCGATTCTCCATCGGAACGCTCGGCGAGTACAGCGATCTGTACCTGAAAACGGACGTCTTGTTGCTCGCGGACGTTTTTGAAAATTTTCGCGACAGCTGCGTCGCGAGTTACGGACTCGATCCCGCGCATTATTTTACGTTGCCAGGTTTCACGTGGGACGCCATGCTGAAACACACGCGTGTAAAATTCGAACTGCTCACTGACATCGATATGGTCTTGTTTATCGAGCGCGGTATACGCGGTGGCCTC
>NW_012053611.1:0-384 GCF_000956235.1 Wasmannia auropunctata | reverse complement strand
TCGTGTACGCCGACCTGGAGTGCGTTTTAGAGAAGATGGACCCGAATCTGCCGGAATCTCAACACCACAAGGTACACAGTATCGGATACTACGTTCACTGCTCGTACGACGACGCGCTATCGATGTATCGGTGTCGTCGCGATAAGGATTGCGTCGCGTGGTTCGTCGAGGAACTCAAAGAATTGGCGCACAAAGTAAAGTCCGCTCTGTCCGTTAACGTTCCGATGGTAGAATTGACGCGCGACGAATGCGACAGATATAACAACGCTACGCACTGTCACATATGCGAAAAACCGTTCGCGGCGGAAGACACGCGGGTACGGGATCACTGCCACATGACCGGACGATACAGAGGTCCCGCGCATTCCAACTGCAATTTAAACT
>NW_012053610.1:0-334 GCF_000956235.1 Wasmannia auropunctata | reverse complement strand
TATCCCCTGTGTGCCTTGTCGACTCAGTCTGGAGTGCGTTCTAGAGAAGATGGACCCGAATCTGCCGGAATCTCAACACCACAAGGTACACAGTATCGGATACTACGTGCACTGCTCGTACGACGACGCGCTATCGATGTATCGGTGTCGTCGCGATAAGGATTGCGTCGCGTGGTTCGTCGAGGAACTCAAAGAATTGGCGCACAAAGTAAAGTCCGCTCTGTCCGTTAACGTTCCGATGGTAGAATTGACGCGCGACGAATACGAAAAATATAACAACGCTACGCATTGTCACATATGCGAAAAACCGTTCGCGGCGGAAGACACGCGGGTA
>NW_012053609.1:0-826 GCF_000956235.1 Wasmannia auropunctata | reverse complement strand
ACTGTGCACTATAATAAATTTGTTGTAATATATATTTTAAAAAATAGTGAAAATTACATAAAATTCTCGTCGAAAACTATGTTGTCACACGATTAACATGATTTTCAGGGTAAATTTTAAAATAAAATTTTCTCCGTGCAGTAGAGACTTGAATGGAATTAAAGTGCATGCACAGCAGCAGTTAAAATCCCTCTTACAAATAACCGAGAAGAGAAAATCTTTATTGTTTTATTCAAAAATTGCCAATTATCTCATCGCGAAACAGCGTGCTCATTGCGTGCACGAAATAACCACCGGTATGGTGGAAATGCATGTCGACATCTTGCGTCATAAAAGGATCATTATGACATTGATCTTATTTCTCGACGAACAAAAACTGAAAAAAAAAATGCAGACGGGAATGGGAGGATCGGAATCGTTTATATACCGCCATCGAGGATAGCGAGTAATTAAACCGGTTCATTTTTTGAAAAAACCTGAACTTGTCTACATTTATAATTCATCGGCTGTACATTTTTCCCTGTTTTTTGTTAGCGACGCATTTATATGTATAATTAGATGATAAATTTCTTATTATATTCAATGAGGAGCGTTTAAATTTAAATAAAGGATTATTAAAACGATTAAACGAGCAAATCAGGGTTCTCCGTGCATTTTCAGCAAATTTTATCCTGCAGAGAAATGTGTGTTTGTATGCGAGTGTACGTCGGTCGAAGTTAATGATATTGTTTGTAGGTGCTCGCGTAACGAGCGAAAAGTTTCTTTCTTCCACGCCGTTTCGAACGTAGCGTCGAGCGTGAAACACTAATGGGAAGAAACATAGACT
>NW_012053608.1:0-372 GCF_000956235.1 Wasmannia auropunctata | reverse complement strand
TTATCAATCTTTTTTTAGTAAAATATATATTAAGAAGAAGTTTTATAATAAAAATGTGTTTAGTAAAACTTATCTGAAATAATCTTGAAGTCACCCAAAAGAAAAAGAAAAATTGTTATCAACATCGGAACAGGAAATAATGCAGTAATAATTAATTTTACAATATATACATTGCTATTACACTATTAACCTATTGCTAGTACAATATTACTAAAACAAATCTCAATATACAAACTGTCAAAATATATAATGACAGCCGCTCAACGAAGTAAGCATAGTGAGATAACCAATCAGCATCACGGAAAAACGGTAACAAATAATTTCGAGAAATGCGAGTTATCGACTTAACATACCTTTTTTTTGGATAGGAAA
>NW_012053607.1:0-515 GCF_000956235.1 Wasmannia auropunctata | reverse complement strand
GAAACGATCGTCTGGTAGCATTAATGTAATTTTTTATAAGAATATAACGCGCGCGCGGATTAGCATGAAGACCTTGACTTCTGGCCCATTACAATTATTTATTTTAAATTTTATTTATTTTATTTTTCTTGGAGCCTGAATATATTATTGGTATACTTGAAATAATTTTTGTAATATTTAATACACTATATCAAAGGTTTGATACCTTTGACACTTTAATACTTAATACTTGCAAATCATATTAATGCTACCAAACCATCTTTACATCAAGCCTTCTTCAGTCTTTTGTAAAATATTACATACGTGTCGCTTTACTTTCGTGTGTTACATACATAATTGTCAGATGCTGTGTCTAATTATCACAGCAAATAATTAGACACAGCATCTGACAATTACATATGTAACACATGAAGGTGAAGCGACACGTATGTAATATTTTATAAAAGACCAACGAATTTAATTCTCTTCGTTTCAAAACGCTTACTCTTATTTCCTTCTTTCTGGTCTTAATTTAT
>NW_012053606.1:0-405 GCF_000956235.1 Wasmannia auropunctata | reverse complement strand
TCATCAGAAACATATACATATATTCTAATTTAAATCTTATATAAAATAAAATAATCAATGGTAAAGTATCAGTACGACATTCTTTGTGTTTCGTACAAGATAATTTATTTGATTGCAAAACAAGCTTAATTATATTTATCTCTGCATATCTTTTGTATAATCTAATTAAATACAATTTTCTTATTGTATAGAAAGATCAATTACTTAATTATAATAGTATTGTTTTACGTATATAATTTTTACATACATGTGAATTGTGCAAGTTATGAAATCCATTCATGATGATAAATACATCATAAAAACTATATAGAAAAACTGTTATGATAGTATAGGATTCAATTTCTTTTCATGCTTAATATTAAACTGACATGGCTCATGGAATTTATATTCCATCGAAATTAAAGC
>NW_012053605.1:0-761 GCF_000956235.1 Wasmannia auropunctata | reverse complement strand
GTGTGTGTGTGTGTGTGTGTGTTTGTATGTAGGGAAGTTCCTAATATGTTATTTTGAATTCTTCTCACGATTCCTAGATGCTTTTGGATGAGGAGGCAGAAGAATACAGTCTGTATTCGGAAGATGAAAGAAACGAATTTGTATTTCGAATTTTTCAAATGCTCGTTCTTGGCGGAACATTATGTCAATTCGAGGACGCATTACAGCCATATCTGGATGTTACCAAAAGTATCTATAAGGACCTCATAAGGTTACCATCATTTATGAAAATTAAAAATAACAGAAGTGAAAAACATGAAATTTTTTTCATATTACATTTCTTCTAGAGTGCAGAAGCAAAATACCTCAAATGATTTGTTCGTGAGCACTTTAGTGTTAGAAATAGTTGCTGAGGATGGTAAAGGCCAGGATTACTTTCCGTTTAATTCTAACAACAGACAAAATATTGCATTCTTATTGATAAACGCTAGTTCTCGCGAAATCACGACTTTTGTACATCAGTATGGTGGATACTGTCCTGCAAATTGAATCTCATCACATTGTTTAAAGTACGTACTTGGTTTTCTCATAAGTACCATTCTAATTGCTCTCCGCATCTGTATTTTCTTAGATATCATCAGAAACATATACATATATTCTAATTTAAATCTTATATAAAATAAAATAATCAATGGTAAAGTATCAGTACGACATTCTTTGTGTTTCGTACAAGATAATTTATTTGATTGCAAAACGAGCTTAATTATATTTATCTCTGCATA
>NW_012053604.1:0-337 GCF_000956235.1 Wasmannia auropunctata | reverse complement strand
GCACTCACTGCATATTTGTGCACTGCCGAATGTACGTGGTGCCGAACGCGCACTTAATATGCATACTCCCCGAATGCTTGATTGATAGAGTTAAATAATTTGTAATTAAAACTCGCGGCGCCGGGAGCGCGCCACGTAGTACCATCCACACGCCGCGCCAATTCCCTACTGCTGAGCGCCCCGCGCCTCGTCAGCGCGTCGCGGCCGTCGAGCCGCCGAACCCGGCCTCCCCACGCGCATGCGCGCGCTGCGCGCCTCGCCGCTCGCCGCGATGTTAATTCAATTGTATGGAATTTTTGATGGAATAATCACACCGAGATTAAGCGTATTGTATATT
>NW_012053603.1:0-405 GCF_000956235.1 Wasmannia auropunctata | reverse complement strand
TGGTACTTACCTATCGTACGTTGTACTCAGCTCACGATCGTCCCTCCTCGGATCTCGCTTGTCCTTCGACGAACCGCAATCAATCTCCATCGTCTCTGTCTCGATGATCTCGGACTTTGTGCTGTGACTGACGGATGTAGGTTTGATGAGAATTCGGTGCGTCTCGATTGGGCTTTGGCCGAACGCGCGCACTCACTATATGCGTGCCATGCTATCGAACGCGCACTAATTATTAATTACACTATGCGTATTATTGCTAAAGGCGCACTCACTGCATATTTGTGCACTGCCGAATGTACGTGGTGCCGAACGCGCACTTAATATGCATACTCCCCGAATGCTTGATTGATAGAGTTAAATAATTTGTAATTAAAACTCGCGGCGCCGGGAGCGCGCCACGTAGTA
>NW_012053602.1:0-1378 GCF_000956235.1 Wasmannia auropunctata | reverse complement strand
TAATTTTTAATCAGATTCGCTGATTTTAAATGAATTTAAATTGAAAGGAATTATAGATTTTAGTTATAGCGAGCGCACGTGCGATATGTTATTTGGGAAAATAGTAGACCCCATGCAATGTTTAACATACGTCTCACTCGCTGAGTATTCGACGATCGTGTTTACTCTCCAAGCATATAGCTGTGGGTTAGAAAGGATACGTTGGAGAAGTTCTATTTCGGTCGTCTGCACGATGGAATATATTAAAAGACCGCCGAAAGACTGCCTGCTATAAAAAAAATGTGCAAAACTAAAAGCATTTCCCTGCAAACAAATTTTCTTAGGAATTTGATTCAGCTAGAAATTTAGTTTTGAGTTAACAATCTTCATTTTATTACTTTTACATTTTATTAATATCATTTAAAAAAATGTAATTTACACGAGAAACAGTTAGATCGCAGTAATATTTTTTATTTCGGATATTTCTTAATTTATTATAAATAATAATACTCCTTAATTTAATTTCTAATTAAAATTTATAACCGAAATAGAATGTCCTGTAGAAAATAAAATGCAAATAACCGCGAAGAAATTATTGACGCGAATTCGCACTGTCCATCAAATGCTAGACTTCCAGCTTCGATTTTCTAAAAATATTCAAGTGTAACGAAGATACGAAAATATCATGAGGATTAAGCTCATGCAATCGTCGCCCCGGCAATGGCGATTGCACGCGGAAATCAATCGTGGAGAACCGACGTGATGGTTTTGCAACACGCCCGCGGAATACCGGAGCGTGCGAAACGCCAGCAGAAACTTTCGCTATTAACGCAACCGCGATACGACCGCGAGTAAGATCGCGCGACGTACGGGCATCACGTGTTGTTCGAAGGGGGAAATTCGACTTGACAATTAAGTACGTAACGCACTCACGGACAGTCGGACGTGACATTCCGTATTTTTTCGCGGAACAAAGCCCGCGCCACGCGAATCGATCCTGCATATACGCGATGCGTGTGCGCGCGATTCGCCCCGCTCGTCGATCGCCGCCGTGATTCATTGCGCGATATCTGAGTAACTATAGTTTATTGCCCGACTTACTCACCTTCCTCTTACTCATCACGATATGAATTACCGTAAAACGCTCGCGACACGAACCCCCCTCCTTTCATCACGCCTTACATTCATAAACATCGCAATTCTCGAATTTCTATTGAACAACTTTTCCGTACGACTTTCTTATTCGATGACTCGTCTTTCTGCCTTTTATTTTTTTTAATTTTTATTTGTTTCTTAAGATAATCAGCGAGCTGGAAGTTTTTCTAATTAAAGTGTAGAAACGATGATTCTGTCAAAATGTAAAGCAATCAAGCATTAGAGATCGGAAGAGCACACGTCT
>NW_012053601.1:0-651 GCF_000956235.1 Wasmannia auropunctata | reverse complement strand
GATATCTTTCTGGATAAAAATATGAATTTTCATTCTTATGATCTTAGAACTAGTGTCTTATGCTGAAGGGTATTTATTGAATGTGCTACATTTCCAATTAATACAATCAGATATTTTTTCAATGTACACTGAAAGAAAAAAATGATTGCGGTTGCAATTACCATAATTATGTATAATGTATAATTAGTTTCGATATCAATTATATATTTGTTTAATATAACTATATATGTAAGTGTAATAATAACAATAATAATAATAATAATATTTTCGATAATTGCATCGCAGCATCTTCGGTACCTGTGTCGCACAACTCGAACACTTGTAAAACCACAATAGAGGCAATAAATGCGTGGCGATGCGCGAGGAACATCGGATATAATGTAAGGATCAGCGAGCATTACAGGAAACACCGCCACCGTGGTTGTAGAATTTTCATGAGAATTTTGTTTCTCTCTTTTCTTTTCCATCGGGTATAGTACCGCTATTCTTTCTTACGGCAAAAATCTGAAAACCATTTTCGAGATACAGTCCGGGAAACAGCGTTACTGGTTTTTGTTGTTATTATTGCAATTTTATTCCACAAATTTCTGCTCCATCTGATTCGTGATGTCGCACCACCAGAAATTATTTGTAATAATTTCCGATTTTATT
>NW_012053600.1:0-564 GCF_000956235.1 Wasmannia auropunctata | reverse complement strand
TTATAGCCTGCACGTTTGCAATACCGCTTTGCCCCGAGTGTCGAACGCAGAGAATCCTCCCCCCCCCGGCCGCACTACGGGGCTTGATCCAATAAGCTCTTCTGTCCCCGGCGTACGTCCAGAAATATGGAGGAGGGGTCAACGACCTCCGTGACGTAACGCGAACACGCGCGCACAATTAACGACGAATTCTGTCGGACGAGAGAGCCGTATGCATATACTCGGGAAGCTCTCTCTCTCTCTCTCTCTCTGTGCCGCTCGCTCTGATATCCTACTCGAATTGAATTGCTACCGTAATGTACGAATGGTGGTTAAACGTTTTTTTTTCTTCTGTTTACAGACTTGCGGTGAGCGACTGTGCGCCTCAGACGTCGCGGGTCAGTTCGAACCTGCACAGCAGCAGTAGCATGGCGGTGAGCCGCGTCCCGAGCCCACCACCGCCGGAAGTGAACACCCCCGTAGCCGAGAATTGGTGTTACACGCAGGTACGTTTCATCACGCGGTGCGGTGGTTCATTGTCCTCGTGCTGGCCCTCCGCCGCCGTCGCCGCCGCGCGGTTTAGCC
>NW_012053599.1:0-387 GCF_000956235.1 Wasmannia auropunctata | reverse complement strand
TGTTTTCTTGCGCGTACATAAAATATTCGCAATATTGCAATGCCCAGCATTGATTCTATTGCGAATGCCATGTACGCGCTCGAGAAACGCACGCACGAGAGACATTCGAGATGATTGAATCGTGTTTTCGCTGCAGCCTGCAATGTAATTGAATGCATTTGAAGCGACTCACGCTAATTGTTTTATTATTTTCACAGATTGCATTTACGATATGGCCGAGAAGAGGAAGGCGGAGGAGGAGGATGTAATCCTCGTTGAGGATAAATGCCAACTGGCAATGAAAGAAGCTCGCCCAGGACAAATGGTAAGGACCGTTTTCTTTGTTCGTGCTAAATGTGTACACGATAACATATATCGTTTCGAATCTCTGTCGTGTCACTGTTGCGC
>NW_012053598.1:0-347 GCF_000956235.1 Wasmannia auropunctata | reverse complement strand
CGTCTTAATCGCGGTCTATTCAATCAAGGCCTTCTTCGAGCTCCCTCTCCTAACTCCGTCGCGCTAGCTTTCGCCTCCGCGCGAGCTCACGCCTACTCCGCGTACGAACAAAAAGTATTCTGAAGGATTATTAGATGTGCAATATTGTCCGTCAGATGAACAACTGGCGGATGTATTTACAAAGCCTTTAGGCATAATTAAGTATGAAAAATTTAAAAATGCATTTATAAAAAATATAAAAGATTAATATCTTTATTTAAAAAAAAAATATGTTTCTTATTCTATTTTTCATATTTAAAATTAATGATATTTAATTTAAAAAATTATTTAAATTTGTAATTTCTTTA
>NW_012053597.1:0-421 GCF_000956235.1 Wasmannia auropunctata | reverse complement strand
GCTAAATGTAATAAATTTTCTAAATCGTTTGCTACTGCGTTAAGATGATTTAATTGTCGTTCAATACGCTTAATCGAGGAACAAGTCCAGTTTTGGTCGGCTATTTTGGAAGAGCATTTCCGATACAATTCCTCGTATGCTTCTTTGATTGTTTTAAAATTATTTTCTAAGTCTGATAAGTCGTATCCTACTATTATTTTCCACTGTTCGTGGTACAATTTTATTTCATCTAGTGTTTCAAGATAGATTACTTCGTTGCGTCGAGTTGCGTAACCGTGTATTTTTTTATTCCTTTACAAGGATGACTCTGGAGTATTACCGGCAGGAGAATGATCAAAACGACTCGTCTCAGATTCATTCTGTTCTCCTGAAAGAAAAGGTTTAATATCACTTCGATGATATTGCTTAATTTCTGCGTTTT
>NW_012053596.1:0-477 GCF_000956235.1 Wasmannia auropunctata | reverse complement strand
AATTATATTGTCGTGAAAGTTTACATCAAGTGTCGGAGTTGTTTTATCATAAATCGAAGTCCCGTTCCCCCGCGGAGTCGGATCCTCTTATTGTGCCCCTCAATCACCCGGGCACAACACAGTTCTAAGTATAATACTAGTTTGGTTTTTAACATATTGGATAATTTTCTTTTGGTCCGTGTACAATTTATCTAATTCGCTATTATAATAGGTCGCGTCGGCATCGGATAAAGTACCAAATAAAGTTTTACTGATTTCCCCTATGAAATCGAATAGCCCGCGCTTGGATCTTGTTTTTCCCTGAAATCCTGCTAAATGTAATAAATTTTCTAAATCGTTTGCTACTGCGTTAAGATGATTTAATTGTCGTTCAATACGCTTAATCGAGGAACAAGTCCAGTTTTGGTCGGCTATTTTGGAAGAGCATTTCCGATACAATTCCTCGTATGCTTCTTTGATTGTTTTAAAATTATTTTC
>NW_012053595.1:0-392 GCF_000956235.1 Wasmannia auropunctata | reverse complement strand
ATTATATAAAGCGAAAATTTATTGGATATTGAGTTCACGTATTGAAACTTCCGTTACTACTAAATACAAAGACTATAGACACAACCTCATTCCTCACTGGGAAGCGTCTGCGTGTTTATATTTGTATCATCACATTCAAAGTCATATAAGGTCAAAGTCATATTTCGCCTTATACAATATATGAGTCTACAATATACTAAAAATAATAGATATCGAAAAGATTAGACAGACCCCTACGCAAGGTAAAAATATTTATTAAATCTTTGCCTTACTAAATAAATGAGTCTACAATATACTAAAAATAATAGATATCGAAAAGATTAGACAGATCCCTACGCAAGGTAAAAATATTTATTAAATCTTTGCCTTACTAAATAAATGAGTCTACAATA
>NW_012053594.1:0-381 GCF_000956235.1 Wasmannia auropunctata | reverse complement strand
TTAATCTTTTCGATATCTATTATTTTTAGTATATTGTAGACTCATACATTATATAAGGCGAAAATTTATTGGATATTGAGTTCACGTATTGAAACTTCCGTTACTACTAAATACAAAGACTATAGACACAACCTCATTCCTCACTGGGAAGCGTCTGCGTGTTTATATTTGTATCATCACATTCAAAGTCATATAAGGTCAAAGTCATATTTCGCCTTATACAATATATGAGTCTACAATATACTAAAAATAATAGATATCGAAAAGATTAGACAGACCCCTACGCAAGGTAAAAATATTTATTAAATCTTTGCCTTATTAAATAAATGAGTCTACAATATACTAAAAATAATAGATATCGAAAAGATTAGACAGACCCCT
>NW_012053593.1:0-358 GCF_000956235.1 Wasmannia auropunctata | reverse complement strand
TATTCAATTTAATTACATTCTACCTTGCGTAGGGGTCTGTCTAATCTTTTCGGTATCTATTATTTTTGGTATATTGTAGACTCATTTATTTAGTAAGGCAAAGATTTAATAAATATTTTTACCTTGCGTAGGGGTCTGTCTAATCTTTTCGATATCTATTATTTTTAGTATATTGTAGACTCATACATTATATAAGGCGAAAATTTATTGGATATTGAGTTCACGTATTGAAACTTCCGTTACTACTAAATACAAAGACTATAGACACAACCTCATTCCTCACTGGGAAGCGTCTGCGTGTTTATATTTGTATCATCACATTCAAAGTCATATAAGGTCAAAGTCATATTTCGCCTTA
>NW_012053592.1:0-338 GCF_000956235.1 Wasmannia auropunctata | reverse complement strand
TATAATATCTATTGTAAAAACAAAAAATACGTGCTTTAATGCTTCTATTTTTGTATTAAGGCGAAGATTTAATAGATATTCAATTTAATATACATTCTACCTTGCGTAGGGGTCTGTCTAATCTTTTCGGTATCTAATATTTTTGGTATATTGTAGACTCATTTATTTAGTAAGGCAAAGATTTAATAAATATTTTTACCTTGCGTAGGGGTCTGTCTAATCTTTTCGATATCTATTATTTTTAGTATATTGTAGACTCATACATTATATAAGGCGAAAATTTATTGGATATTGAGTTCACGTATTGAAACTTCCGTTACTACTAAATACAAAGACTA
>NW_012053591.1:0-465 GCF_000956235.1 Wasmannia auropunctata | reverse complement strand
TGTGCTCTTCCGATCTTTACTCAATCACTTTAAGTCATATGTATCAAAAACTGGCGCCAAGTTATGATTCCATAAAAATTACATTTTATTACTCAATCACTTCAAGTCATATGTATATGACTTGTACAAAATATTTGATGTGTTTTTTTTTATTACATTTTTCCATTACATGGATGTGCAAGGAGCAATCTGAGCGCGAAATATTCATTGAGTGGGAGTGTTGTAATATAGCAATGCATGTTTCGCGCCTTTGTCACGGATGTAGAGCGCTGTGCGCGAGAGCGCTGCGAATATTGAGTCGCGATGATCGCGAGCGTGTACCCACGTGATCGGAGTTCGCGCGAGCAACGGAGCAAAATACCGGAGCACCGTTTTCGGTTTCATTCCTGTGTAGTCTCTGTAAGCCTGAAGTTCTATCTGTATATCCCGCGTTGCACCTCATGCATATAAGGCTATAATATATAT
>NW_012053590.1:0-473 GCF_000956235.1 Wasmannia auropunctata | reverse complement strand
TTTATGGACTTTCTGGAGCTAATGAAATGTTACAGTTATTATTTCTGTTTCTGTCATTGTCAGGAATTTTCCTTCCTTTAATCTCTTTTTTTCATTGTTTTTCTTTTAATTTCTTCTCTTTGCGCTTCTGCTCAAGTCGTAATTGTTCTAATCTTGCTTACTCTCTAAGTTTCTCTTGTCGTATCCTTTCTTCTTCTTGCATACACAATCAATTTATTTGTTTCAATATGAGCTCTGAATGGGTCTTGGCCTGTTAAAAATTTAATTTTTCTCTTTATGAACATTTGTGAATTAATAACAATATTTCATATGATATGACTGTCAGTACAATACAATCGTCATGTACAACCCGCTCAACTAGCAGGAAGATTTCAGAAATTCCTAACCTTTGGCTTACGCAGATATTTTACTAATTTAAAATCTATTCAAAATGATAAATTGAACCCGTGACCCATCAGTTATGTTGCTCTTGC
>NW_012053589.1:0-557 GCF_000956235.1 Wasmannia auropunctata | reverse complement strand
TGCATATATATATAAATATATATGCATTATGCAATTCCCTTTAGGAAAAAAATGTCGCTCATGAGTAAATGTCGGTAGTAAACACGTCGCTATGCATATAATGAAACGAAGATAATGAAGGAACATAACCTTAAAATTTGCATTTAATTGAAAATTTTTATATTCAACTTTTTGTTATCTGCTCATCTCCCCCTCCCCCAAAGACTTTCAGATGAACATGTAGCTTTGATTTAATATACATTTAAGAGTTTTACTCTCTTCGAAAGCATTCTAGATTTTATATATATATATATATATATATATTATAGGGAGAAATAGAATAAAAATATAATTTTATATAAATTATAGAAAATTACAAAAAAAAACATTACATACTTTATACACTTTACATCACATCGATGTCAAATTCATCAAAAAGTCTGATATTGGAGCTTTATTTTATAAAACTATTTAGAAATTAAATATTGTAATTGTACAATTTTGCAAAAATTATCAATTTTTGTAATTTTATGAAAGTTTACTTCGTGTTAATTTTTTTGCAAAGCTATTTCCTAATG
>NW_012053588.1:0-586 GCF_000956235.1 Wasmannia auropunctata | reverse complement strand
TATGAAGTAAAGTATAGAGCGAGAGAGAGAAAATTATCTAACAAATAAATTGAGTTTAATCCTTTTTTTGAATGCACTATACTACGTAATTAAAAAACGAACTTGTACCTATTTGTATTAAGTGTACGTGCACACGTTATGTTGTATGTACAATATAAGTTTATTATGCACTATGTCATTTATATTCTATAATATTGTTATTATTCGTTTTTCTTACAATTGTACATGTATTACCATAACGTGTACCTAAGATAACTCATTATCTTTCATTATCAAATGTATTAATGCATATATATATAAATATATATGCATTATGCAATTCCCTTTAGGAAAAAAATGTCGCTCATGAGTAAATGTCGGTAGTAAACACGTCGCTATGCATATAATGAAACGAAGATAATGAAGGAACATAACCTTAAAATTTGCATTTAATTGAAAATTTTTATATTCAACTTTTTGTTATCTGCTCATCTCCCCCTCCCCCAAAGACTTTCAGATGAACATGTAGCTTTGATTTAATATACATTTAAGAGTTTTACTCTCTTCGAAAGCATTCTAGATTTTATATATATATATATATATATAT
>NW_012053587.1:0-393 GCF_000956235.1 Wasmannia auropunctata | reverse complement strand
ATGGCACAGAAATCATGATATGTACATAATTACACGTATTGTATAATAGTTAAGTAATAACATACATATAATAAAAGAATAATTTATATAAAATATAATAATATATAATTTATATAATATTAATTATTTGAACATTTTAATAAAACACCTACACAGTTGAATCGTACATTTGAATTCTATCTAATACTTCATTTGGTGTTAATTGGTTTAATAAATCTTCTTCATTTAGAATTTCGTCAGCAAGAGTTGTTTGTTCTGCAGTTGCATTTTCCTCAGAAATGTTTAAATTTTCTAACACTTCATTTGACGTTGATTGGTTCAGAACAAATCTTCCTCATTTAAAATTTCATCAATAAGAGTTGTTTGATTTAAAATATTTCCATTTTCTTTACA
>NW_012053586.1:0-476 GCF_000956235.1 Wasmannia auropunctata | reverse complement strand
ATTTTATTAATATTATAATATTATTTAAATAGAAAAAATAAAAACAAAAATATAAAAATTACAAAATTAGGTCTAATCAGATGTTCCACTCTATCAACATCATCATTCCACGCTACAATTTGGACTTTCCTCCCGAGACCATTACTGAGAAAAAATTATAAACTTTGTATTGTTGATTATTGCCAACAATACGTGGAGCTTCAATGCTGTCAATATAACCAACTATTTCTCTGTTTAAATTAAAGAATTTTATATAATATTTTATATAATATTACTGTTATTATTTACATTTATTATTAATATTAATATTATAGTTTCATTTATTTATTTAACCATAGAAAACAAAAAATACAAATATTATATAAAAAATGGCACAGAAATCATGATATGTACATAATTACACGTAATATATAATGGTTAAGTAATAACATACATATAATAAAAGAATAATTTATATAAAATATAATAATATATAA
>NW_012053585.1:0-379 GCF_000956235.1 Wasmannia auropunctata | reverse complement strand
CTCTCTCTCTCTCTCTCCATTTTTCTTCGATTATTGAACGATTGCAATTTTTTTTATGAGATCTATAGGAGTAGTATTAGATTAATTATTGAAAACAGTTGAATCGATTTTTAAATGAAATGTCCGAATGAGATGCGTTGGTAAATTGTGCTCGACCACGTAAAATGTTATCTTACAATGATAAAGTATATTATTAATGTAGATTTATGTAGATTTATATATAATGTTATGCGAATGTCATTCCTATTGCCGTTGAATTACGGTGTCAGATATTAAAGAGAATTGATTTAACAGTAAATGTTCTATGCAACCATATTGTGATTATTAATCTTAATGAATTTCAAAGCTTATTGATCCGTAAATAACTCCGCCAAAGTTA
>NW_012053584.1:0-1113 GCF_000956235.1 Wasmannia auropunctata | reverse complement strand
TTCCAAGGCAGTAGAGTACCATCAAAGTTTGATTCGAGTTATTTGTGAATTCCGCGTGTACAACAACAAAGACATCAATTACTGTAGAAATCAGAATCAGTTGTTGGCAAGTAGCTGATTTATATGTTTTAATACTCTAGATATAATCGCATTTTATGCTATATTATATCTATATATTATATAGATATACATATAGATATATTTATGTTAACTTTGCAATTTTGAAGTTATATACATATAAGACAAGTATAGTATCTACAACATACAGAGACGTCCAGAGTGACAAAAGATAAAAAACGATTAAGAAAAACAAGTAGCTTTACTATGAGGTGCCCAGTAGATATATATTGATATACGTGAGACGTGAAGAAAGTGACTATCCAAGTGCGCATATAGTGCATCTAAATAAGTTATAAATTTTCGTAAAATTTTTCGAAAATATAATGTTGGTAAATGATATATTATGATAAAGCTGATTGACTCGTCTGGTACTGTTTGAATTGCTGCGATCTTCTTTTGATTACGATACGCGAACGTGTGTGAATGAACATTTCTGCGGGAATTCTCAAGAAACAATTACTCGCCTAAACGAAGCTAATTGAAGCCATTCAAGATCATGGTGAGTGAGTCGGTGTCGACTGGTGCGACGTACTAGAGGACACGACTAGGCCGTAAACTGCGTTTCGCCGAGTTTACTCGGTAAACGAGCGACCACCGCGCATTGGACTTGTAATAAAGCCGAATGAAGCATATAGGAGCGTTTCTCGTACGCGTGCATGCTCGCCGCGCCTTCATCCGGCACGATACATTTCCGGTCGCCACTATTTGATCTTTCCCTCACTCTCCTAACCTTTCTTAGTCAACACTTTACTATTCGATAGACTTTATAAACTCTTTCATCCTACTTCACTCGGAATAATTGGAAAGATTTTGAATACAATTTTATTAGAAGCAAACAATTGTGTAGGCGTTTAATTATTAAAAATTACAAATTTTTTAAGTAAATAAAAATAAAACGTATTGTTATTTTTTATGTTTACAAGAGCAAAGTTCAGTCGTTTAGAAACTCTAAAAATTTTGTAAAATTCTTTGGCTTTTCTTTGTTACCGAATA
>NW_012053583.1:0-956 GCF_000956235.1 Wasmannia auropunctata | reverse complement strand
CGTCGATCGATCCCGCGTACCGGTAACTACCGCTGTACAGTTTCTAGACACTACGGAGGCGTCGTCGCCGATCCGGCCACACAAGTAGAAGAGGGAACCCCCTTTCTCGATCGACGGGCCCTTATTCTTTAGACGACGAGAGGATACGGCCGAAGCCGCAAGCGCGGCACATACTTGCACCGCGATCGCACTACAGCTGTTGCGCTTAATAGCGGTTATTTGTCGCTTGAGCGTGTTAAAATGTTGCTGCCTTGTTGCATGCGGGCAAAATTCCACGCGGGACGCATTTTCTTTAACCGATGTGCTAGTGCTCTCTCTCTCTCTCTCTCTCTCTCTGATATTTATTGTATATACTCTACCGGCATATAAAAGTGCGATCCCAGATCTGATCATCAAACTCTTTTCCGATTAGGGAGATAATGGCTGTGTTAATCGGAAGGGGCGATCTTATTGCGCGTGAAAGCCGATCTAAGATCAGGACCAGGTGGTTTCTCGACGGTATAGTGCGTCTTCAAAGGGGATCTCAAATGATCCTCGATTGATCCTCAGCGATCAACGGGTAAAACGTTACGCGCGAGAGGACAGCGTTCAAAAGCGTGGAAAATGCGATCTTGCATTTTTCAGCAGTTGGAAAGGATTATCATGTTTGCTTTACAATTTTTTGCAATGTGTGAACTATCTAAAAAGACCACAAATTTGGATTTTCGACAGATCGTCTTCTTACTTCTGAGTTAATTAGAAAATAAAAAGTTGAGAAGTAGAATATAGAAAAAAATATTACCCATTAATATATTTTGTATTATGTCGTGGAATAATCTTGTTCAAATTTTGGAAACATACTTTTATGAAAATTAATAATTATGCTGCTCGTTTGTTTAAAATCTTTAATCGAGATCGATAAAATGTTTCTAAAAGCTTGATTATAATTATGCAGAAGTAACATTCAAATAAGAAAG
>NW_012053582.1:0-519 GCF_000956235.1 Wasmannia auropunctata | reverse complement strand
TAGCTACGCGTCGAAAAACTATTGAGTCGGTCTGTAGACCGTGTCAATCGCGGATCGCAGCAAGGCCTGGGGGACAATGCCCTGAGCTGGACCGCGAGATTGAGACAACGCCTAGGAGCTGTAGCCCTGAGTCTCTATCACGGATCCGCGACAACGCCGAAGGGCTGTAGCCCTGAGTCGCGGATGGCTCGACCACGCACTATGCACACTTGACTTAGATCGCGAGAGATACTTCCTTTACGGAAAACTTAGTCGACTGATTGCTTCCGTCGCTGTCGATCGAATGGTGAAAGTCGCCCTTTCTTCATCCGCGATCGTTGTTCGCCCCACCAACCGGGATTAATTTTTATTGGCGCGGCAACTTCATAGGATTTCTTGTTTTTAAGACCACTGTCCATTGGACCGCCGCCGCTATCGCTAAATGTTTTGATCGATGCCGCGCGGAGATCTTAAAGATACCGCACGAAAATCTCAAGCGAAGCCGCGTACACGTGTGCAAGGGTGGCCGAGCTGTCCGTG
>NW_012053581.1:0-341 GCF_000956235.1 Wasmannia auropunctata | reverse complement strand
TTTTGTACTTCAGCGGGGAATAATTAAATTCACGCACACTGTATTTTCGCGTAAGCGTTTATTGAAATGTTTATTTGAAGTTCGAAATGTCTTTACAAGCGATTGTTATCGCGTCGTGCTTGCACTGCACGGACGGCGCGTCGAGATGTTATTTTAAATCGGCTTGTTGACCGTGTCGATCGCGGATTGTAGCTACGCGTCGAAAAACTATTGAGTCGGTCTGTAGACCGTGTCAATCGCGGATCGCAGCAAGGCCTGGGGGACAATGCCCTGAGCTGGACCGCGAGATTGAGACAACGCCTAGGAGCTGTAGCCCTGAGTCTCTATCACGGATCCGCGAC
>NW_012053580.1:0-1608 GCF_000956235.1 Wasmannia auropunctata | reverse complement strand
TGGAGTTCAGACGTGTGCTCTTCCGATCTATTGAATCTCAATTGTCTTTTATTTTATTTTGTTGCAAATGATATAAGTAATCGATAGATTACATGAACTACGCTGCTGAAAAAAGAGTGACGCCCCTTGACTAAAGTATGGCTCTGTTTACTCCGAACTAATGGCCGTTGAATCGACCATCGTCCACCATGTAATTCAACGAACTCTATGCTTTCTTCGCTTTTTACAAACACATATATATCTACTAAGTTAACGATCGACAAAAGAAGCGATTATTGAAGGAAAATCGAAAACACTTATCGTGTGAGTTCTTTCTCTCTATAGAGAAAATAAAAAATATTTCCTATATTTCATAATTTGTACTATAACTAAAAGAGAAACGATTTATTTAAAATTGATTAATTTTATGGAAAACGGTCAGTGTATAGATATATAAAATACATATGTAGATGTTTGTATTTTCAAGATTTCTTTAAGTGAGATGAGATATTTTATATATCTATACAAACATTTTATATATCTATACATACGTAGATGTTTGTATTTTTAAGATTTCTTTAAGTGAGACGAAATATTTTATATATCTAAACACTGACCGTTTTGACCACATTTTGGCATATTGAATAATTATGCGTGCGTGTGTGTTTACGTTTTTTATTCGATTGCTAAATTTATATTGCTCGACGAACCATCTGGAGCGTGCATCTGGTGCTTTAGAAATTTCGGAACTGGCGCGTTTCGTCTGGTCGTTAATTAGACGAAATTTAATTTCGGTCTAAGAAGCACCGCCGCGCCGTTCCGAAGCCGGACGACGGACGCGGAATTAGCGGAGTCGAAGTAAGAACGGGTGGCTTGTTAAACAAATTTAATATTCCGACCTCCCTCCCCTACCTTCCTTGAGAAAACTTGCCGGAAACTTGTTACCGCGCGTTAGCCCGGAAGGCACATCAAATTCGTCTGTTCCGGGACAACCTTGCCGCGTGTTCCGAGTCTCGCCCAACTCTTGCGACGGACTCTAGAAGCGCCATCTTGTTTCTATAGTCCTGTAGGCTGCGTTTACGTTCTCGCCTTCGTACGAAACTGCGCCGAGCGCCGAGCACAAGACGCCGCGGTGCCGCTTTGAGCAGCTCAAAGTAGCTTCAAGGCACACCGGCTGGAGCCCACCAAGAAGAGCCTGCTCAGCAGCGAGAGAGTGGTTGGAGGGTGGATAGAACCGTGGGTTCTAGCCGAAGCCTCGCTCGGATGCAGGGGTGGTAAGTAGGTAGGTTAGACGGTAATGCTAGAGCAGACTTAGGAAGTGGCGTCGTCGAGACGCCGTAACTTCTGCCACCCTTGTGCCAACCTGACGCCGCGCGGCCTCCCTCAGGATATGCATGTAAGTTTACCCCGCGGCGACACGTACCATCTCCCATTCCTTCCAACGACGTCGCCGCGCCGGCTCTATACCAATCCTGTCCTATCCTATCATATTCTTGGCCCGCAACAGTATCCAACCATCTACGCTCTATGTATGTTGACGCATTTTGTCCACAATCGATTATTTGCCTAACCATTTTCGCAAACATCAAGAATGCTTATAAAGGCAAGATAGCACGCGAAATAAATACA
>NW_012053579.1:0-415 GCF_000956235.1 Wasmannia auropunctata | reverse complement strand
AAAAGCACAATTATACTCTCGTCTTGCCAAGGACTCTAGCTTTCTGCCTGTCGTCGGGACGCACGATGCGGACGCTGACATTATAACTAGTTACTCGGAATTTATAAAGCTCATAAGGACCCACATTGCAGCTATCCTTCCTAGGAAAAACGTGTCGCCTCATTCGATTTTAGCTAAAAACTTTAAATCTCCCCCCCTTTGGTGGGACGAGGATTGCCAGACGTTAGTTGATGACAGAAGGAAAGCCATGGAGACTTTCAAAGAAAATTCCAATATGACTAACTTAGATAATTACAGGAGCCTATGTGCGACTACGACCAAAATGCTTCAAAAAATTAAAAGGCAGAAGTGGAAGGAATTGTGTAAGTCCTTCGATAGCAAGACCCCGACCACTAAACTGTGGAGTCTTGTCAAA
>NW_012053578.1:0-312 GCF_000956235.1 Wasmannia auropunctata | reverse complement strand
ACGTGTGCTCTTCCGATCTTTTAAGCTTACAAAAAATAAATATCAAATTATATAAATACATATATATAATTATTTAAGAAAAGCTCATTTAATATCTTTCTGAAAACAAAATTTTAATAAATATTTAATAAAAAAATTTATTTATATTATTTACTTTACTTTTCAAATTTATTTATTTTAATAAATTAAATTTTATTAAATATTTTAACTTACCTTTTATTCTATAGTTAATTATAATTTCAATACAATAGAAAAGTTTTTAAAAACTTTAAAAACATTACGCCACAATGTAAATTTTCTATGTAGAATTAA
>NW_012053577.1:0-715 GCF_000956235.1 Wasmannia auropunctata | reverse complement strand
CTCTCTCTCTCTTTCTTCTTGGAACTTTGCCAAAAACGTCGCGTTAATCTCGTTCTTATTCACGCGAGAGATTCCAAGAGAGTTGACAATATCAGGAGGTGTGCGACCGAGAGAAAGAGATGTCAGGTTTTCTCGCGGGAGAACGAGAGATGCAAGTTTCTCCCTGTTCCGTGTGTCGCATATAGTCGTCGCCGAAGTATTTCAGTCGTGTCTAGACTACACGGTTATTTCCCGCGCGCGTGTTTCTTCTTTATTTTCTCTTTGTTGTTCCACGCGGCGCGACGCGCGCGCTCATCTCTCTCTCTCTCTCTCTCTCTCTCTCTCTCTCTCTTATTTAGTTATAAATTATTGTGGAACAATTGAAAGAAGACAAAAAATATAAGCTAAAAGAAAAAGATTTACGACTTCCTTATTATTTCTTTTATCATTCTATATATATTTACATTATTCGCATTTATCATAATCAGAAGTTCTTTGGTTTCATCAAAATGCCATTCTTGTTAGTGCATCTTGTTGGAATGATAATAATAGTTTTCTCAGTATCTGTCCATACTTGCATTTAAAAGCTTAATCTAATCTTCTTTTAATGCTGAGAAACATTCATTGTTTTAAGAAATTACGCGAAATAAAATTTAAGCTATCTATAGTTTTACTTTTTTATCTGTTTCTGGATTCCTAATCCAGAAATACGAATGTAAATTTAATGTGCTGTACA
>NW_012053576.1:0-341 GCF_000956235.1 Wasmannia auropunctata | reverse complement strand
TTTCGTGCTTTTACTGTCATACAATACGATTTATTTCAATACTTTGGTTTTATGCTTTAAAATAATTTTTATTCAAGGGGAAAAGCAAAGAAACCCTTATCTATATCGATACCCAACTTTATAATAAAACAAATATCTTAATTTTCACGATCATTATATACGCGATCGTAAGACAACTCTAATATTTTACTCTTTGTTCAGGGTAAATAAATCCTTCTCTTAATATAATAATGATATAATAATCTATCATATAGTCACATTTAACCACTCATGCTTAAGCGTTTCTTTGTATTCATCTATGTAGCGCTACGAATTTGCCTTATTATTTTAAGATATATATA
>NW_012053575.1:0-403 GCF_000956235.1 Wasmannia auropunctata | reverse complement strand
TAACACTGACACACAGTCAGTAATCACGGAACATAGGTTGCAATACGGTCACGATTTCAACTGGGAGAATGTACAAATTCTTGATACTGAAAGAATTTTGAATAAACGATTAATAGCAGAAATGCTACATATTAAACTACAAAGAGCAGGATTAAATTTACAAACAGATACGGAATATCTACACCACGCATATACCACAATTCTAGAAAAATTTCAAAATTAAATATATTAACGTTTATTGCCGACATGTATGCGAATACTTTCGAAAAGTGAGTTCTGCGCCATCCCCTCTATGTACGTCACAGGTACCGTTTTACCTTGAAATGTTTTTTGTCCTTGCGGTTTTGGAACACATGTAAAATGACTCAGAATATCAGTACGCAGCCGACAACCAAATAAGTAA
>NW_012053574.1:0-422 GCF_000956235.1 Wasmannia auropunctata | reverse complement strand
CATTTTTAGAAAATGATTATCCTCTCAAGTTTATTATGAATGCAATTAACATCAGATTAAAAATGCTATTAAATAATGACGACAAAAAACAAGCTAACAACATAATTGTAACGTATAATTGTAAATAATAGTAATACAACGGCAGATATAGAAAATAAAAAGATTAAATGGTTCACAGTTCCCTTCGTGGAAAAAATCTCGGATAAATTTAACAACATCTCGGGGAAATTCGAGGCAAAACCAGCCTTTTATAGCATTAATAAACTTGATAGGATTATTAAAGGACACAAAGAAAAGATCCCAGTGGAAAAGAAACAAAATACAGTTTATAAAATCAATTGTAAGGACTGCGTTGCAACCTATGTGGGCCAAACGAAGAGGCAATTAAAAAAGAGAATTGCCGAACATAAAAATCACATCAA
>NW_012053573.1:0-403 GCF_000956235.1 Wasmannia auropunctata | reverse complement strand
AATTATCAAGAACAACGATAAATTGGAATTTGATTGGTACCGAAACCACGTTTTCGGGTAGGTACTTGAATTTTCTATCGGCCCACCCTACATCACAAAAAAGAGCAGTGATAATGGGTGCCTTGGACAGAGCCTTCTTGTTGTCAGATCCGAAATACCATGAGAAAAACATTAATTTTATTATAACAACATTTTTAGAAAATGATTATCCTCTCAAGTTTATTATGAATGCAATTAACATCAGATTAAAAATGCTATTAAATAATGACGACAAAAAACAAGCTAACAACATAATTGTAACGTATAATTGTAAATAATAGTAATACAACGGCAGATATAGAAAATAAAAGATTAAATGGTTCACAGTTCCCTTCGTGGAAAAAATCTCGGATAAATTTAACAA
>NW_012053572.1:0-300 GCF_000956235.1 Wasmannia auropunctata | reverse complement strand
TCGGTAGATAGTCCTCTACAAGGCTTTGCATCCTACATTCAAAAAATATTAAAGGAGAACACCCCTAAAGCTAATAGCCATATTGAAAACAGTTTTCAGCTAGTTGACAAATTAAGAAGAATCGAATTGGGGGAGGATTTCGTTTAATTTCGTTAGACGTGATATCTTTGTTTACGAACGTTCCTTTAGACTTGGCAATTGAAAGTGTGAATAGAAGATGGAACGATATATCAAAAAATTGCAAGATACCAAAAGGAGAATTCTTTAATGGCTTAGAACTGATTCTCAACTCCACATTCT
>NW_012053571.1:0-410 GCF_000956235.1 Wasmannia auropunctata | reverse complement strand
TAAGTACATAGATTCGACAACGTATAGCAGGATAATCTGCGGGGATGGGTTACTGCCAAGGGCCTATGGGCTACCGAAAATTCACAAACCTGAGCATCCTTACAGATTGATCATTTCCTCGGTAGATAGTCCCCTACAAGGCTTTGCATCCTTCATTCAAAAAATATTAAAGGAGAACACCCCTAAAGCTAATAGCCATATTGAAAACAGTTTTCAGCTAGTTGACAAATTAAGAAGGATCGAATTGGGGGAGGATTTCGTTTTAATTTCGTTAGACGTGATATCTCTGTTTACGAACGTTCCTTTAGACTTGGCAATTGAAAGTGTGAATAGAAGATGGAACGATATATCAAAAAATTGCAAGATACCAAAAGGAGAATTCTTTACTGGCTTAGAACTGATTCTCAATT
>NW_012053570.1:0-691 GCF_000956235.1 Wasmannia auropunctata | reverse complement strand
ACGAAACATTTGACATTTGAAATGATTAAGAGCATTGAAAATAACGTCAAAAAGTTTCCTGTTAGATTGCACTTGGATATTAGAAACATGTCGATCCCTGTCATCCAAAGGCTTGCCTCGGGGATACACGACAACGATCCAAAAAACAAAATTATAAAATCCCTGGCCTCTAGTACGAATGAGTTCAGTAAGGACAATAGTAACGTCATTTTTACGAGAGCCGACAAGAGTAACATAACGGTGGCATTAAATAATGCAGATTACATTAGTAAAATTTCGGACATGCTCAAAGATGAGGAAACATATGAAAGAGTTAAGGGTAATCCGGCTACCAAACTTACAAATAAAATACGCGAGATTTTAACACGGTGGCGCAAACTTAAGTACATAGATTCGACAACGTATAGCAGGATAATCTGCGGGGATGGGTTACTGCCAAGGGCCTATGGGCTACCGAAAATTCACAAACCTGAGCATCCTTACAGATTGATCATTTCCTCGGTAGATAGTCCCCTACAAGGCTTTGCATCCTTCATTCAAAAAATATTAAAGGAGAACACCCCTAAAGCTAATAGCCATATTGAAAACAGTTTTCAGCTAGTTGACAAATTAAGAAGGATCGAATTGGGGAGGATTTCGTTTTAATTTCGTTAGACGTGATATCTCTGTTTACGAACGTTCCTTTAGACTT
>NW_012053569.1:0-453 GCF_000956235.1 Wasmannia auropunctata | reverse complement strand
TAACTTATTATTATAATGGGAAGTCTACAGATACCACATCCATAAATTCAGTTAAAAGGAGGTCGGATTTTTCCTTCATACCTGTGGGTGAAACGAATCAGTCATTAAAGATCCACATTAAACCGGAGTCCTTTTCTGAGCTCGGTAATACCTCATCTTTGAACACAGTACGAGAAAAATGGTTTAAGAATTTATCCGGGTTTAATATTCCTAAGGAAGTACAATGCTTACTTCAATTGGGGGGTAACTTCTCACTACCAACCAATAGCACGAAACATTTGACATTTGAAATGATTAAGAGCATTGAAAATAACGTCAAAAAGTTTCCTGTTAGATTGCACTTGGATATTAGAAACATGTCGATCCCTGTCATCCAAAGGCTTGCCTCGGGGATACACGACAACGATCCAAAAAACAAAATTATAAAATACCCTGGCCTCTAGTACGAATGAG
>NW_012053568.1:0-631 GCF_000956235.1 Wasmannia auropunctata | reverse complement strand
ATTCGCATTAAATTTCTCAAATTTTGTATATACAATAACATAATACCACGACATTTATATGGATTAAAAAACTTTAAATGTAATTTACAAAGTCATAGAACGATCAACAATCTTGAATTTTCAAAGAGAAAATTTATAATTAGGATTCTAAAGATTGAGTTGAACGATGCGTTCAAGACATTACACTATTCACGAACAAGGACGCTCTATCTTATGAGACATATTTCGCGTTGGGTTCCGGTACACATTTGCAATCAATTCATCGATAGACAAGAAGTTTCCATCCGAGGTTTTTGGCAAGCGGAGATGAAGTCTATTGATAAAAAGATACAATGGTTAACAAAAAAACAGTATATTGACGAAATATCAGATATACATCCGATAACTTATTATTATAATGGGAAGTCTACAGATACCACATCCATAAATTCAGTTAAAAGGAGGTCGGATTTTTCCTTCATACCTGTGGGTGAAACGAATCAGTCATTAAAGATCCACATTAAACCGGAGTCCTTTTCTGGGCTCGTTAATACCTCATCTTTGAACACAGTGAGAGAAAAATGTTTTAAGAATTTATCCAGGTGTAATATTCCTAAGGAAGTACAATGCTTACTTCAATTGGGGGGTAACT
>NW_012053567.1:0-409 GCF_000956235.1 Wasmannia auropunctata | reverse complement strand
CTCCCCCAATTCGATCCTTCTTAATTTGTCAACTAGCTGAAAACTGTTTTCAATATGGCTATTAGCTTTAGGGGTGTTCTCCTTTAATATTTTTGAATGAAGGATGCAAAGCCTTGTAGGGGACTATCTACCGAGGAAATCTAATTCGCATTAAATTTCTCAAATTTTGTATATACAATAAAATAATACCACGACATTTATATGGATTAAAAAACTTTAAATGTAATTTACAAAGTCATAGAACGATCAACAATCTTGAATTTTCAAAGAGAAAATTTATAATTAGGATTCTAAAGATTGAGTTGAACGATGCGTTCAAGACATTACACTATTCACGAACAAGGACGCTCTAATCTTATGAGACATATTTCGCGTTGGGTTCCGGTACACATTTGCAATCAATTCATCG
>NW_012053566.1:0-5165 GCF_000956235.1 Wasmannia auropunctata | reverse complement strand
TTATAATTATAAAGTACTCTTAAAGCCATTCAACTTTTATTCGGAACATTTTTTTTATCTCTCGTAGTTTCGATGATATTCGCATTGAAAAAAAATCCGATTTTTTTCTAAGGGGTGTTTCACCCCCTTAACGTGCGACTCAGCACGAATGCAAAAATTGTAGTATTTTATTTTTGTCTGTAGTTTAACATATCCAAAGCTTATTGAAATCGGAGGCGGACACTTCCGTGTATTCCCTTGTAAACAGATTAGAAACATACCCCACTTCGAAAAAGTTACGTCGTATACACACTGGGGTCCTGGAGACTCCACGCTTACTTTAATTGTTCACTGTTCGGTTGTTGAGCAACAATTGCCACGCGTCAACACGTCTTCTTATTGAGGAGATCTCAAACTTTTTTTACGTCAATATTCCAAACCCCTCCCATTTCAATTTCAGAAATGCCAAACTAAGAAAGTTTCGCTGGAGTCCCGGAGATATTAAGGTTAATAATATATATCTAGGGTTAATAAGTATATGATGACCTTATTAAAGATATTATCTTTTCTCTCCTACTTATTCTACTTATCAGATGTATTTTTGATATATTAACTATCTGAACTCTCTATTTTAATTTTTCATAAATTCTTTGTTAATAACCATATTTTATTACTCATTTATCTGTTAAGTATATCTGTACTTAGAGGCTTAAATCTCAATTAAGTTCCGCTTAATATCTGACTTTAATTTATTTCTCAATAAACTCTGTTATCTATAATATTAGACTTTACTTATTTATTTAGTGAATATTATATTAGATATAATATATTCATGATTTTGAGGTATAACTAAATAATTCCGGATTCGGACTTTGTCTCGCAATAACTCCGTAGGACACGTAGAGGAAAAGTAAAAACATTTTTGTTATATAATTCGAACCTAAGCTATCCACTGAGCTTACTTAGAAATTGAGCCATTCAGCCGTTACAGTTGTTGAGATTCCGAAATCTCGAGTACTCGCGACCGCCGGCTTGTGTAAAGAGACCTTAGAACATATATTACTGGAAGGAGAATTGAGTGCTGAACGTAAAGTCAACATCTATGCGTGTAAGAAAGGTATAGGTTCCCCAATTGACTGTAATACGAAAGTGCCATTCAGCCCCCGCTCAGCCCGTTTTCCTTAATTTCTTATTTTTCGAAAATCTTTAAAAAAAACTGAAATGTGGGGGCTGAATGACACATACGTATTACAGTTAATTAGGAACCTATATCCTTCTCTCTCGCACAGATTTTAGTTTCAGCTCGATATACGAACGGTATAAATTCTCTTTCCAGTAGTATATGTTCTAAGAAAGAGACACGGTCCGATCCGGCGCATAACCTCTTTAGCGCCGAGACACTACCGTGTCTCATGATGTCATTTTCCATTATAGTAATATTTCTTTACAGATACAATTTTGGGTACTGATACTTTCCTTTCAGTCTTTATTCATAAATTCTTAGTAATGTAGTTTGCATAGATTTTTCTTTGCTATTATCTCTGCTATAGGGGAAGTTCGGGTAGCCCCGGACGGCGGATATCTCCGGACACTTTAAATTTCTCAGCAATTGAGCAAAAAACAAAGTGTCATGTCGAACCGTGTCCACAACGCGTAGAGACAAATGCAATTCAATAGTGACGTAAACGAGCGAACTATACATTATAGTGAGATTTGTTGTTGCCAACAATCTTTCGTCTGCTTCTATTAAACTTCCGTCATAGAAGATTTTCACATACAAAACATAAATAATACAATTTGATTTACTGATTGTACTATTGGCCATTACATATGTTTCACGATTATAAAAATATTTATTTGTTTTTAGGTGATACTTTAAAATAAATTAATAAAAACATAGACTCTAATTAAGTTATCGGATACCCCCGGACTTAAGTCTATTGGGTATCCTGGGACATTTTTTGAAGTTTTTTTAACAAACAGAATAGTTTTTGTACAAATTAGCTTTATCCAAGGGAGTCTATTAAATTATATTTCTATATTTACAAGACCAATACAAAAATTTCAAAATTTAAAGGAAGAACTAGTAATAGAGGCAAGTGGGACGAAAATAAAATGAAAGAGGTTATTAAATGTGTTAGGGAAGGCAAATTATCGGTAAAACTAATCGCTGAGAGATATGATGTGCCAAAAAACTCTCTTCATGACTGTATTAAAATAATAGTAACAAAGAAGCAATTCTTCACCTGAGGTTAGGCCGTTTTGATTGCACATTTTCTGAATACTATGCAATGCAGTTTTATAGTTATATTAAAGAATTATACAACCGTCTAATGCAATTGACTAGAGTGAAAAATAAAAGACTAAAAACAAAAAAAAATTCGAATTTTTTCCCATCAAGCTCGTGGTCAAGATACAGAATGTATTGTATGTGGGGAAACTTTTGAGGAAGACTGGATCCAATGCCATAAATGCAAGTTGAGTTCACGAAGTTTGTGTGATTGATATTGATTTATCAAATATTTATTACTATTGTGTCGTTTATAATGCCAAAGAATGCTTAGGCCATTGTTAAGAAGTATGTCCGGGATTACCCGTCATTTTTTCTTTTGCCAAAAATTAGGAACTAACATTATCGTATTGTTACTATTACAATTATTGAGAAATGTTACTATTTTTTTTATTGAAATGATTGAAAAAGTTCTAAAGTCAAACTTAAGTGTGAAAATAAACGTTAAAGTCTGTTATTTGTATATTTTTTGAATTTTATTCAAGTGTCCGAGGCTACCCGAACTTCCTCTAATATTATTTTATTTTATTATTTGCGTTTACTTTTTTTTGTTCTTTTTAATACTATTGAAGTTTCGAGTATTTATTTAGCCTTTTAAAAAAAAGTTTGAACGTTTTTATCAAAGTCCGAACTTCCACGTAATTCCTTTTCCTCTTCTAGTGGCAAAATTAGTAGGCCTCGTGAACCTTCCTTTGATTTGCCTACTATGTCAGGTTATAAATCAACCAATATTACTAAGCAACATAAAAATATAAACATTCTTTATTCTTTTGTAACGTTTCAGTTGCCCCTAATCCTTCCAATATTATAGTAAGAAATGATTACACCATTTTGATTCCGATTTCTAATTTTAATCTGATTATTTCTAATAAAAATTCCATCAGACGTTGAAAAAGATGATTTCCCTCTAAATCGGCTTTCATTAGCTATTTTGGATAAAAAACAAAAGACTGTTAGATACTCTCAGAAACGTTTTTCCTTACCTGGTGCATATTGAATCTATTGATTTTAATTTAGGCAATTTTCATTGTGTAAATCTAGAAAGAATTTTATTCAAAAAAATTTTATTACATTTATAACATTCGTAAACTTGGAAAAACATTATTGGATCAATCTTTTTTAAAACTACCGTGGAGGCTAATCGTTTAGTAGTAGATTCTAAAGATTCTCTTTCAAATAATTGGATTCTGTATATCCTTAATTATAAAATTTTGAGATCGGCTATAATTAAGGGTTTATCTATTGATAATATTTTTGAGGGAATCTCCTGGACTAATAGTAACTCAATTGAAATTAAAACAATCAAAAGACTAAAATTTCATGATAAAAAACAATAACGATGAGTTGAAAGACTCCTCTGTAATTAAGATAGATTTTATCTCTAATTTGTTTCCGCAATTTACCAATATATATTGTTAGATTCAGAGTATCCGTTCATTAATAATGTAAGAAGATGCTATAATTGCATGAGATATATAAAATAATTTTGCACAATTTGCATCATAGATATACCTGTTTTATGGTAATATCTAATATACATAAAAATGTGCTAGAGAAAATGTCTCATATTTGCAACCCATGCTCACTTCATTTTACTGAGTATGTTACTTGATTGAGACTACACTTCAATTAAAAACACTAAAATATTAACAATAACATATATAAATGTACTTACTTGCAATAAATTTAAAATTTTAGCATAAATTTTTAATACTTTTCAATAGCGGTAACTTTATGAAAAATTATCGTTACATTCAACTAACTCAAGTAGAATTAAGTCATCATGACATCAAAATGACCTCAAAATGATTATTAAAAGTCATTTTTTAGTTATGAGTCATTTTAATGTCATTTTGACGATATCGTGTCCTGTTCCTTGTGAAAAAATGTTTGAAAATTTTACTGAAAATATCTGAAAATATTTTCAGTAAGATTCAGAGACTTTCAGCGATTTCTCTGAAAATTATTTCCAATTGTTTAAAAGTTTTTGAATTGGGCTAAAATTCGAGAATTCAGTGATGTCTCTGAAAATTGTACAATTGTTAACACATTAACATTTATAAAAAAATATATTTTCATCTTTTTGTCATGATAACTTTAATAATTTGATCTATCACGGATTTGAATCCATTAACATTAAGTAATCATGGATCCATCACGAAATTCCCGATTATAGAAGTTAAGCAATGTTGATGGAGGTCGTAGTTTGAATGGGTGATTGTTAAATCTGGATATTGTTTAGAAAGAATGATCTTGAAAACAAAACACCGTGTTTTTTTAAATATTTTATAAGTTTTTATTCTGGTTTTATAAATGTTTATTTAATTGTTATTTTTAATCATTTTTGTCCTGGGTATGTAATCAATTGGCTGATAATTCTCTGACAAACTCTGACAGTCTATGAATATACTGTAACAATAATTTTGTAAAAATCTTTGAAAATCACTAAAATATTCTGATAAGTTTCTCAAATTTTACTGAAAAATTCTCTAAAAAACTTTGCAACGTGTCTAAAATTACGAACATTTTCAGAAAAATTTCTCTGAAAGAGAAATTTTTCACCAGGGGCTATTCTGGTAGAAATGGGGGAATTACGAACTAAATTTTTTTCTTTTTGTGGGTTTTTCTATTAAATGATTAAATCTCCTTTTCTATCTTTTATTATCACCATTTCCAATAAAATTGTAGAGGAATTGCAAGTAAAAAAATTAACGAATTTTCTAATTTAGTTATGATGTTTTTTATCTTCGGGAAATTTGGTTCCATGTTAGCACCCACACAGAATGAAGTCGACTGTTAGTCGACTGTCAGTCGGCAGATGAAGTCTAAAGTCGACTTTAAAGTCAGACTAAATGTCAACTTATAGCCGACTAAAGATCGGAAGAGCACACGTCTG
>NW_012053565.1:0-449 GCF_000956235.1 Wasmannia auropunctata | reverse complement strand
TAATAATATTCTTCAGCTCTTTTCCTCTGCCGAATTAAATTTAATAACTCAAATTTAGCACTTCCACGAGCAGGTAGTGGAGGAACAACAGCTAATGGAATTTCTTTTTTACATGCGTCACATTTTAGTGAAGAAGAAAACTATATAGAACAAATACAAAAAAATATAATAATAAAAATCAAATGCAAAATGTTATTCATGTAAATTATAACGTACCTTCGGACGATGAGACACACCACAGTTTACGCAAAAAACTTCCACACCACACAAATTTTAATTTATCAATAAATATTGCACATGTATTCCTATACTTATATTTATGTTATACTACAATAAAAATAGGAATAATTTACTGCGTATGCGTCTTTCACTATTTCAGTCTTGAAATTATAATATTCAAATGCTTCGCAAATATTATCTGCGCGATAAGAAACTTCCGTGATTATATA
>NW_012053564.1:0-654 GCF_000956235.1 Wasmannia auropunctata | reverse complement strand
AACACTGAAGTAAATAATAAAATAAAAATAAACGAAATTTGTAATTATTATAACATTTAATTTTAACTTACAGGTTATATATAAGAAACGGAAAAAACAGAAAGGAACAGAAGATTTACCTCTATCTTTAATCATCATCACTGAAATGTTCACCTTCAACTTGTTCAACTTGTGAATGTTCTTGAGTTTCTTGCTCTTGAATGTTTCTTGCTCTTTTCTTTTGCCGAATTGCGTTTGATAACCATTGCCCTCTACCAAAACTTCTGGGTTGCACAATATTTTCTTTTTGATTCCCTTTACCAAATGATGTACTAGCAACTCCTGCAACGTCTGAATAATATTCTTCAGCTCTTTTCCTCTGCCGAATTAAATTTAATAACTCAAATTTAGCACTTCCACGAGCAGGTAGTGGAGGAACAACAGCTAATGGAATTTCTTTTTTACATGCGTCACATTTTAGTGAAGAAGAAAACTATATAGAACAAATACAAAAAAATATAATAATAAAAATCAAATGCAAAATGTTATTCATGTAAATTATAACGTACCTTCGGACGATGAGACACACCACAGTTTACGCAAAAAACTTCCACACCACACAAATTTTAATTTATCAATAAATATTGCACATGTATTCCTATACTTATATTTATA
>NW_012053563.1:0-429 GCF_000956235.1 Wasmannia auropunctata | reverse complement strand
TATTAACTAAATAATAATCTGATCTGTGTCAGTCAGTGATAACGTCTACATTAAAACTAACGAAAATTTATTAAAATAAACGTTTATTTGGAGCTGTACGTGGTCCATTGAAATGGAAATTCCGTCTTTCTCACGAAGCTACATCACGAGTCATCGAATCTTTACAAGGTAATTTGTGTTTGTGTGTGTGTTGTGCGTGTGCGTGAGCGTGTGCGTGAGCGTGTGCGTGAGCGTGTGTGCAAGAGAGAATGTAACCTCATGTCCTTAAAATGTCATGTGTATGCGCGCGTGTAGCAGTCAGCTGATCGTCGCGAAAGCCCCGCGTACCGCCTGCGTCAGACAGTAAGTTGCGCCGCCCCTGTCTACCATCCATACGCGGTCCGTAATTCGCTAACTGTTTCTCGTTATAATTTGAAAACAAAGCTTCGG
>NW_012053562.1:0-490 GCF_000956235.1 Wasmannia auropunctata | reverse complement strand
AATCGTCGTGTGTTAATAAATTGTGCGCGTATTTCCTTCTTCGAGTGATTTTTCAGTCGACGAATAATTAATAGACACGGGATTGATAATCATTAACTAATAAATTCGGTATTAAAGTCAGTCGACTGCTTGCTATCGTCGGGTGAACGTCTCGTGTGTCAGTAAATCGTCGTGTGTGAATAAATTGTGCGCGTGTTTCTTTCTTCGAGTGATTTTTCAGTCGACGAATAATTAATAGACACGGGATTGATAATCATTAACTAATAAATTCGGTGTTAAAGTCAGTCGACTGCTTGCTATCGTCGGGTGAACGTCTCGTGTGTCAGTAAATCGTCGTGTGTTAATAAATTGTGCGCGTATTTCCTTCTTCGAGTGATTTTTCAGTCGACGAATAATTAATAGACACGGGATTGATAATCATTAACTAATAAATTCGGTGTTAAAGTCAGTCGACTGCTTGCTATCATCGAGTGCACGCGTCGTGTGTTTA
>NW_012053561.1:0-498 GCF_000956235.1 Wasmannia auropunctata | reverse complement strand
TAATAAATTCGGTGTTAAAGTCAGTCGACTGCTTGCTATCGTCGGGTGAACGTCTCGTGTGTCAGTAAATCGTCGTGTGTTAATAAATTGTGCGCGTGTTTCCTTCTTCGAGTGATTTTTCAGTCGACGAATAATTAATAGACACGGGATTGAAAATCATTAACTAATAAATTCGGTATTAAAGTCAGTCGACTGCTTGCTATCGTCGGGTAAACGTCTCGTGTGTCAGTAAATCGTCGTGTGTGAATAAATTGTGCGCGTATTTCCTTCTTCGAGTGATTTTTCAGTCGACGAATAATTAATAGACACGGGATTGAAAATCATTAACTAATAAATTCGGTATTAAAGTCAGTCGACTGCTTGCTATCGTCGGGTAAACGTCTCGTGTGTCAGTAAATCGTCGTGTGTGAATAAATTGTGCGCGTGTTTCTTCTTCGAGTGATTTTCAGTCGACGAATAATTAATAGGCACGGATTGAAAATCATTAACTAATAAATT
>NW_012053560.1:0-624 GCF_000956235.1 Wasmannia auropunctata | reverse complement strand
AACTGCAGTTCCGGCTAATCCGTGTACGGTCTTAAATTTCGAAATGGCGAAATATGGCGGGGAAAATGATATGACTCCATATCGCGAACTCGTAGGTAGTTTGATGTACGTAGCCACCGTCACAAGACCGGATATTATGTATGCGACGATTGAGTTAAGTAAATTTGTTGCAAATTTCGGCCAAGCACATTACAACGCGGCAAAGCGCGTGATTAAGTATTTGAAAGCAACAATAAATTTAGGGATAGAGTACAAATTTGACGAGAATGCGGATAAGTTGTTTGGTTATTCGGACGCTGATTTTGCCGGTGACGTTGATTCACGTCGGTCGATGTCAGGGAATGCATTCATGTTAAACGGCGGTATCATTGCGTGGACCGCGAAGAGGCAAAAGACAGTAGCACTCTCGACTTGCGAATCAGAATACATTGCGGCTTGTGTAGCGACTCGAGAAGCAATTTGGCTGCGTCGGTTACTTAAAGATATAGGTAAGAAACAAAACGGCGGCACGTCAATTAAGATGGATAATCAAGCTGCAATCTCACTCGTTAAGAAAGATGAGAACAAGAACCGAACGAAGTACATTGACGTACAGTATACATTTTACTCGCGAGAAGTACGCGA
>NW_012053559.1:0-603 GCF_000956235.1 Wasmannia auropunctata | reverse complement strand
ACCAGAGACTTTCGACGAAGCAATGTCATCGAGCGACGCAGATAAATGGAAGTCAGCAATCAACAAGGAGCTCATAGCTCATGATAAGCATGGAACTTGGAAACTCGAGGTACCGGAAGCCGGAACCAAGATCGTAACCTGTAAATGGATGTTCAAGAGGAAGACGGCGCCGACCGGTGAGATCACGCGTTACAAGGCTCGTCTATGTGCGCGTGGATTCGGCACCGATTTTGGCTACACCTACGCACCTGTCGTGCGATACGACACAGTGCGAACGCTGCTGGCGATTGCAACGGCGAAATGGCGCAGTTGGATGTCAGAAACGCATACTTTAACGGCATGCTCGAGCGCGAGGTATGGATGGAGCCGCCAGAGGGTCTCAAGATGGCGGACAAGAAGGCGAAATGTCGTCTTATCAAGGCGATCTATGGGCTTCCAGAATCGGCGTATTGTTGGAACAAGCGCATCAATGCGGAATTGTTAAAATTGAATTTAAATCGCAGTAACGCGGATCGGTGCGTATATTACGGGAAAATCGGTGAAGTCGAGACGATAATTGCATTGTTCGTTGACGACGCGATCTGTATGGCTGCCGATACAAAA
>NW_012053558.1:0-488 GCF_000956235.1 Wasmannia auropunctata | reverse complement strand
TTATCGGGATTGCCGGCTCAGTTCAATACGGTGATCACGATGTTCAAATCGAGGACCGACGACAAGCGTACGGTGACGCAATTGCAGCGAGATCTGATCGACGCCGAGCAATTGATGGAAAAGACCGACGAGGTAATAGTCGCACTCGCGGCAACTACAACGAACACCGTGGCGAAGAACTCAAAGACGGACGCAAAACCGAAGGCGGATGTAAAACCGAAGCCGAAGAAAAAGTTCCGGTGCTACGCGTGCGGCAAGATGGGCACGCATTACGCCCGCGATTGTCGTGTGCGTAGTGACAACGAGAAGACGAAACATGATCGACATTACGACGCAGAGGAAGAGGCGAAGGCGTACACGGCTATCATTACGAAGGAAATCGACTCAATTATGCATGACGACGCTACGAACGTGTGGACCGCCGACAGCGGCTGTAACGTTCACGTCACGAGTCGACGAGATTGGCTCGTCGATTTCAAAGAAGAATC
>NW_012053557.1:0-361 GCF_000956235.1 Wasmannia auropunctata | reverse complement strand
GTCTTCTCTAAAGAGTTTTCAGCTTGCGTCCAACAATCAAACGCTGTACCACTGAACGATATGCCACCTATATTAAAATTTTAACGTAATTGTTAAAACGATTTAATCTTTCCAATTCTATAATTTTTACTATAATTTCTTTCAGTCTTGTAAGAATACCTTGGAAGAGCCCTGCGCTCAGTTGCGATAAGTAATGATAATGCACGCTTGCACCGCCAGCACTTAAACCGAGCAAGGTCACTTTCTTCGGATCGCCACCGAACCATTCGATGTTCTGCGATACCCAACGAAGCGCCATATTTTGATCCTTCAGACCCATATTGCCAGGAACTACCTCATCTTCCGTGCTGAGGAAACCTGA
>NW_012053556.1:0-611 GCF_000956235.1 Wasmannia auropunctata | reverse complement strand
GATATCACAAAGTGATAATATATTAGAAAATTTTTATTAACTTTGTAATAAATTAACAGAATTTTGTAAACTGCCCGAGAGTTATATCCTCAGAAATAATACCGTATTACATTTATTTTACATGATATCATTAAATGAAAATGTTTATTTTATTAAACGATTTGAATTGAAACGAGGTAATACATTATTTAGCAAATTTAATATTTCATATTAAATCTTATTACATATCGAGACGAGTCATATCATATTTAATATTTTAATGTTACTTTTATATATACGTATTAATAATAAATTTTAAAATTAAAAAATTATGATACATTATCAATTATATACGTAATGCTATATATTTACGCATAGTATCTTCATTATAATTTTTATAATTTTTACGAAATACCTGTAGTTCTTGATTTATACGTTATAAGTGTTATAACGTATTGTATCTCTTTCTCTCCTCAGATATTTGAAGAATGTTTCCGTCGAGGGTGATCAAGGAAAGCCAAATGTAGAGTTCACTCAAGATGGTGTGTTAAAAGCGGCAGAGTTGAAAATTATGAACCTACGGCCGGGAGTTAGCAAGCAGCTCGTCTGGGAGGAGGTAAGCTCAAATCATC
>NW_012053555.1:0-470 GCF_000956235.1 Wasmannia auropunctata | reverse complement strand
GTGCTCTTGCAGGTGCATCAGCTATTATTAATGGTACAATAATTTTTGTATTATATACAACTTTTGTTTGAGGATGAAGCCAACTTATTCCATCTTGGAAACATTTCTGTAATTTCAAACAAAAAGGATGCAAAAAAGTATTCATTACCGGTTTTTGATTATCGTACCATAATCCACCTACAATAATGAATTGTTCCCTCAGATATTGCGGTAATTCCATAATTTGAAATATTAGAGGCCAACAATTACTTTTCGAACTTTTTGTCAAAGCTAAGCCGTCAGTATTTAACATTAATGTGAAATCATATTTTTCTCTATTTTGTCGGAAATTAACTCTTTTGTATTCGGATCCATCTGTTATATCAGATTCGCCATTAAAATCACTTTTCTCAAATGTTTTTAATAAACTTGCTAAATTCCTATATTCAAAAAAACTTTTAATTTGTTCTATTATATCAATCTAAAAAAAA
>NW_012053554.1:0-491 GCF_000956235.1 Wasmannia auropunctata | reverse complement strand
AAAAACTTGGCAAAATTATTACGAAAGAACTGCTTTATGCACTATCTTTGCACGCTGGGCCCATAACCTGTTGGGTTTCTTGTGATTTAAAGAATCAGATTAGTGCAAATAATAAGCTTTATTATTGAGAAGAAAGACACAAAGAAAGACTGTCGCAGCAGTAAGAATGTTCGTTAACCGACGATTGTTTTACTGTGTATTACTCCGCGCGCAGTTGATCATAAACTAAAGATGGACGTACTATGTTACTACAATTGACGTTAGATCGCGCTGATCTCTACATATTCCATTATAATTTTCGAATGGAAAGGCAGAAGTAGCCCATAAAGGACCCCAACGTTTAACGCAAATACCAAGATGCAATAACTGATGCACATTATATGTAAGCTGTCTATCATTATAAAGATCTGAATCTTGCTTCACAAACATTTTAACATATATTCTGCCTCCTCAATATCTATCAATTTTATATTGCGCTTTAGTAAAATAAA
>NW_012053553.1:0-722 GCF_000956235.1 Wasmannia auropunctata | reverse complement strand
TTAATTTATCGAACGTGAGCGTAATTCCAGAGGCTGCTTGTATGTAGTAATTTGACCTGAAATTGTCAAATCTTGTAGGCAAATCATTAACTAGCTTAGCAATCAAACCTGATTCTGAAAGCTCCTCGCCAGCTGTCTTCAACTTCTGCCGAATTACTGCTAATTGAGCACAATAACTTGCAACGCTTTGACCATCTTTGAAACGCATTCGATGAAATTCTTGGTTGAGCAGATACTTGTTCTCGTTAGATTTCGTCTCGTAAATTGACTGAATTTTCAACCAGACGTTCCGTGAGCTATCACAGTCACGAATTGCTGCGTGGTCGTCATCGGAGAGTGCACATGTAAGCACCCGCTGCGCCTTGCCGTCGATCTTTACCCATGCCTCGATTTCTTTCTCACTGCCTCCCTCCGTTGGGCATCTGACCGTGCCATCCACATGACCAGTTGCACCAATGCTTTTCAGACAGGAACGTACCTCGTACTTCCACCGCTGATAACTGTCTTTAGTCAACGGGGGTAACCTCAAATCTTCCGTCGTAGTCATCTCAACGTAGCTCGAAAAACTTGGCAAAATTATTACGAAAGAACTGCTTTATGCACTATCTTTGCACGCTGGGCCCATAACCTGTTGGGTTTCTTGTGATTTAAAGAATCAGATTAGTGCAAATAATAAGCTTTATTATTGAGAAGAAAGACACAAAGAAAGACTGTCGCAGCAG
>NW_012053552.1:0-655 GCF_000956235.1 Wasmannia auropunctata | reverse complement strand
ACCTGGTCGTTTCCAACTGTTACTCCAAACTGTCCTTGTGGAATAGATTCGTAGTTGTACATCCACTCGCGTCGATGAGTCATATGGTGCGTCGCTCCTGAGTCGGCAAGCCAATTGTCCTGTATTTGCGTGTCTTGAGACTGTCCGCTTGCTGTTACGAAGGCTTGACCTGAAGCTACCGATGCCGTTGGTTTTTCTTGTTCTTTGTACGCTTGCGTGGCCTTCCATTTTCGGCAGTCACTCTTAATGTGTCCCCGTTTCTTGCAGTGAAAACAAGCTCGTTTTTCTTGTTTCTTCTGCTGACCTTTAACCTGCGTTACTAAAGCTTCGCCAGTGTCTGTATTAGCAGTAGCACTAGATACATGAGCCTCAATCAGCATTAACTGTTCCTTTAATTTATCGAACGTGAGCGTAGTTCCAGAGGCTGCTTGTATGTAGTAATTTGACCTGAAATTGTCAAATTTTGTAGGCAAATCATTAACTAGCTTAGCAATCAAACCTGATTCTGAAAGCTCCTCGCCAGCTGTCTTCAACTTCTGCCGAATTACTGCTAATTGAGCACAATAACTTGCAACGCTTTGACTATCTTTGAAACGCATTCGATGAAATTCCTGGTTGAGCAGATACTTATTCTCGTTAGATTTCGTCTCGTAAA
>NW_012053551.1:0-559 GCF_000956235.1 Wasmannia auropunctata | reverse complement strand
ACATCATCTTGATACCAGTCTTAGTTAACCGAGCCTCAACACCATTGTCGGCCGCTGCACCTATGCTTAGCAGATTTTTGCCTATCTCGGGTACAAATAATACGTTACATAATTTATGTTGTACCTTTTGACCATTGACTGTTGCGATTACATTGACATTTCCTTGTCCGAGTGCATAAATAACCTGGTCGTTTCCAACTGTTACTCCAAACTGTCCTTGTGGAATAGATTCGTAGTTGTACATCCACTCGCGTCGATGAGGCATATGGTGCGTCGCTCCTGAGTCGGCAAGCCAATTGTCCTGTATTTGCGTGTCTTGAGACTGTCCGCTTGCTGTCACGAAGGCTTGACCTGAAGCTACCGATGCCGTTGGTTTTTCTTGTTCTTTGTACGCTTGCGTGGCCTTCCATTTTCGGCAGTCACTCTTAATGTGTCCCCGTTTCTTGCAGTGAAAACAAGCTCGTTTTTCTTGTTTCTTCTGCTGACCTTTAACCTGCGTTACTAAAGCTTCGCCAGTGTCTGTATTAGCAGTAGCACTAGATACATGAGCCTCAATCAG
>NW_012053550.1:0-501 GCF_000956235.1 Wasmannia auropunctata | reverse complement strand
TCTAGCTCCACCAAAGGACTCGATTGACATTGGTCCACAAATGTCAAAGTGAATAAGCATACCTGGTTTGTCTGCTCTAGTATTTGAGTCACTGAACGGTTTTCGGCATTGCTTGCCGAAGACACACGCTTCACAGAACTGATCGTTTTCTTTATCAGTAATCGGCTTATCGATCATCTGCATGCCATCAACTGCTGAATTTTTAATCAGTTGTCGAATTGCTTTGTAATTAGCGTGACCAAAACGTTCGTGCCACACCTGTTCGTTGGCTGCTGCTGAAACTGCATTTACCGATGCATTAACTGTACTCTTGAAATTCATTGAGTAGAGACCGTTCGACACACGTGTACCACATGCTATCATTGGACTTTATCATTGGACATCATCTTGATACCAGTCTTAGTTAACCGAGCCTCAACACCATTGTCGGCCGCTGCACCTATGCTTAGCAGATTTTTGCCTATCTCGGGTACAAATAATACGTTACATAATTTATGTTGT
>NW_012053549.1:0-389 GCF_000956235.1 Wasmannia auropunctata | reverse complement strand
GTTGATGTCTCATGGAAAATCGAATGCTCTCGAAGTATTTTCTTCATATCCTTTCCGATAAACTCCTTGGCGTTGTCTGAACGTACTCGTCTTATCTTGTGTCCGGCTGCATTGGCTTCGGCGATGACATCCTTCATGCGATCGATGATTTCAGCTTTCGACTTCATTGTGTATACAAATACCATGCCCGTATGGTCGTCCACAAACGGTGCCATGAATCTAGCTCCACCAAAGGACTCGATTGACATTGGTCCACAAATGTCAAAGTGAATAAGCATACCTGGTTTGTTTGCTCTAGTATTTGAGTCACTGAACGGTTTTCGGCATTGCTTGCCGAAGACACACGCTTCACAGAACTGATCGGTTTCTTTATCAGTAATCGACTCACC
>NW_012053548.1:0-417 GCF_000956235.1 Wasmannia auropunctata | reverse complement strand
GTTCCATCGGAGTTTTTCCACCTAATCTTTCCAGCGGAATAAGGTTTCAAATGTGAGCAGCTGTGTTAACAGCTTCACCCCATAGCCCTTGAGGCAATTCAGCTCCGGCCATTATTGTTCTTGCCATTTCAACTATGGTCCGGTTCTGACGTTCTGCGCGTCCATTTTGTTCCGGACAGTATGCCGTTGATGTCTCATGGAAAATCGAATGCTCTCGAAGTATTTTCTTCATATCCTTTCCGATAAACTCCTTGGCGTTGTCTGAACGTACTCGTCTTATCTTGTGTCCGGCTGCATTGGCTTCGGCGATGACATCCTTCATGCGATCGATGATTTCAGCTTTCGACTTCATTGTGTATACAAATACCATGCCCGTATGGTCGTCCACAAACAGTGCCATGAATCTAGCTCCACCAA
>NW_012053547.1:0-1086 GCF_000956235.1 Wasmannia auropunctata | reverse complement strand
ACTCCGCGCGCAGTTGATCATAAACTAAAGATGGACGTACTATGTTACTACAATTGACGTTAGATCGCGCTGATCTCTACACTCCCACTCGAGATTAACTGTCAATTACTTTAACTTTAAATAGTTTCGATTAGCTTCGAATTTTTCGCGTGACAATGGTTTTGTTAACATATCGGCCAATTGCATATTAGAAGATACATGATGAATGTCAATTTGCTTCTGCTTGATCAGATCTCGGGTGTAGTGGAACTTAATGTCGATATGTTTTGTCCTTCTGTGAAAAGTAGGGTTTTCAATCAACTTCTGAGCTGCTGCATTGTCACAGAGAAGGTTAGTCGGTTCACGTTGTTCGACATTAATATCCTTGAGAAGTTGCCGTGACCACACGACTTCCTTAGCTGCATCATGGGCTGCCACGTATTCTGCATCAGTTGTAGACGTGGCCACAATACTTTGTTTACGTGAAGACCAGATTATTGGTCCTTCGTTCAACATGAGAACAACTCCACTTGTACTCTTGCGGGTATCCAGGCACGATGCATAATCTGCATCTGAATATGCGACCAGTTGATTTGGATTAGTATTATTGGCATTATATACAATTCCCAAATCGATTGTTGATTTTAAATATTTCAACACTCTCTTTGCTGCAGTCCAATGTTCGTCCGACGGGTTCTCGAGAAACTTACTCAGTGAATTAACTGCATAAGAAATGTCAGGTCGCGTCCCTACAAAGAGATACATGAGGGAGCCGATCAGTTGCCTGTATGGCACATCCGCAACTGGTCCTGTATTTCCATCGACGTCCAAATTACGCTTTAGTTGAACACCAGGGTCGGCTGGAATCATTACACCATTGCAGTCCAACATGCCAAACCTCTTGAGTACTGATTTAGCATAAGCAGATTGTGATATTGAGTGTTTTTGATTTACGATTACGGATAATTTCTATGCCCAAGTAGCACGTTGCAACTGAACTTGTTATTTCAAATTTACATTGTATTGCCTTCAGCAATTTATCGATTTTTGACTTTGAATGGCCTATCACCAAGCCATCATCAACATACAATGCCATATACAGTTCAG
>NW_012053546.1:0-878 GCF_000956235.1 Wasmannia auropunctata | reverse complement strand
CAAGGACGGCCAGATCGCACCTCGTCTTTGAAAGTGAAATCATTTTGTTGAAATTTCACAAACTACCTTCGAACTGTTTCATCAGAAACAGTACCTTAACCTGCACACAGTAAACTTTACAAATTTTACGCGCTGTCTCATATGCGTTCTTGCCCTTTTTGAAGTAGAAAAATATAATTTTGCAAAAATGTTGTTTCTGATTCTCTATTTTTAGGGCACTATAAAATCGAACATACTGAACATATGTCATTATGGATGCAATGTTTAAATAAAACACTGTTCTTTCTTATCAACTTGAGATTTGGGCTTCCTCACGTATTAGCGCAAAATTCAAACTGGTATCCGCGCAGATCTGAGAAAACTGCAAAACTTTCCGGATGATCCAATACATTCCTCAGAAATTTCTGAGGAATTCGCAAACTGCACGTATTTATTTATGACGTATTTTTAATTTTTTAATTCTTTAGCTGCGGAAAATGTACGTATGTGTATTTTGCTCCATTTTTTCCATTCTGCCATCATATTCCGTTAGCAGATTCTGTTATATTTCCGCTGGCTATCGATAAAATATAATAAATTATAATAAAATAATATAAAATATTATAATAATAAATTATAATATATCATCATTTTACAGTGCAGGGTAATTAAATATTTTACAAAATCTGTTTTTAACAGATTTAACTATTGGTTAATAGACTAAACTAATGATTTATTCACTTATAATTAAAAATGTGTTACATTTATATGTTATGTTTGTTATTTACTCTGTGTTGTCATTAATAATGATTTATTTCCTAAGATTTAATGAAAATATGCTTGTGATAGAAAAGTGTCGCATTAAGTCTGCGATCTTATATTCTTTCAAACATCATGTT
>NW_012053545.1:0-483 GCF_000956235.1 Wasmannia auropunctata | reverse complement strand
TATTGAAAATAAGCGAAACCTATGTTAAATATAAGGTTGAAAGAATTGTCATACATCGTATCAACGTTATAGTTCGCAAGAAAATAGAAAGAGTCTTAAGACTAGTTTCTTTTATTGGGTCATCCGAAAAGTTCTGCGGTTTTTACGGGATGAAAGCAGGTTTAAGTGATCAAGTGGTGTACGGTACTTTTTGCAATTTTTAATTTCTCTGCCAGTTCTTGTATTATTTAACGAGGATTATTGGCGATAGCTTACTCCAGTAAATCATTTTTTTACAAGGACGGCCAGATCGCACCTCGTCTTTGAAAGTGAAATCATTTTGTTGAAATTTCACAAACTACCTTCGAACTGTTTCATCAGAAACAGTACCTTAACCTGCACACAGTAAACTTTACAAATTTTACGCGCTGTCTCATATGCGTTCTTGCCCTTTTTGAAGTAGAAAAATATAATTTTGCAAAAATGTTGTTTCTGATTCTCTAT
>NW_012053544.1:0-566 GCF_000956235.1 Wasmannia auropunctata | reverse complement strand
TGCCACGTGCCGTCTCCTTTTAATCAGGAGGCCGGCCATTACGCTCCGGACGCGAAGGGCGTCTTTCTTTCCTTGCCTCGGTTAGCAATTGAAATCGAATCGAATCGAGACGTAGGAACGTAAACCTCGGACACGAGCTGGATTTCGAGATCTATTAGTCACGTTGGAAAGAACGACATATATACGGGCACCTTGGTACCGCCCTAAGAAAACCACAGTACACAATACACAGAGACACGTTACCGAGGTCACTTTGAGTTGGAATTATTGGCGGACTATTTATGTGTCGCAAGAACGCACGAGTTAAGGTGGAGTAGTCAGCCATCACCACGTGCCGTCACCTTTAATCGGGAAGCCGGCCATTACATTCTGGACGCGGAGGACGCTTCTCCTTCTTCTTCGAAGGCTCCTGAGACCCTCAACCGATAAGAAGTCACGCAGTGAAAAATCCAAATAAATTGGAATCTCACTAGAGATTGAGAACGGCCTACTTGGACTATTGAGACCTTGAACGGTTCAGTGAGTCAACCTATCTCCTTGGCTCAGTTTTTCACGTGCATGTTGGA
>NW_012053542.1:0-506 GCF_000956235.1 Wasmannia auropunctata | reverse complement strand
TTCCGAAATGATTGAACGCGAGCCTTCGTCAGAACCTGGCGGGGACATTGGCGAATCCCACAAAAAAATTTATAGTTAATCATCAGTCATTGTTGTAATGGTGTAAGTATGATACATTGAGAAATATCCCATTATATTACGAAAATAACATTTTAATTAATGCCGTCCTGTCGGTTTCGCGAAAATATAGGTTTTCGATTTTCGATCCTCTATACTCTTCGCGATCGGGAAGCCGTGGACGATCTATATGTATTCGGAGGGAGAGCTATAGAAGATCGATTCCGAAATGATTGAACGCGAGCCTTCGTCAGAACCTGGCGGGGACATTGGCGAATCCCACAAAAAAATTTATAGTTAATCATCAGTTATTGTTGTAATGGTGTAAGTATGATACATGAGAAATATCCCATTATATTACGAAAATAATATTTTAATTAATGCCGTCCTGTCGGTTTCGCGAAAATATAGGTTTTCGATTTTCGATTCTCTATACTCTTCACGATCGG
>NW_012053541.1:0-737 GCF_000956235.1 Wasmannia auropunctata | reverse complement strand
TAAGAAAGAAAAAAGAAACAAGGGAAAAGCAAAATAACGTAACACGCATAAAATTGAGAAATAAATAACAAAATAGTTAAATTTTGCTGAAAATATTAATTGTTTTACTCTTTAATTTCTTTTTATTCTTTGTATCTTAATAGCTTCATCATTGGAGGAAATATACTAATTGCTGCATGTATGATATTGTATTTATAATAGCTCAATACAGGTAGAGTCTAATACGTTTTCCAATCATATTACTATGCAGCAAGTATTTCCGAGTAATGAGTAAAATAAGTATACATTTTTCAATATCGTAGAAGATCGCAATCACAATTGAAATAATTGCATAAATCACAGACTAGCAGATCACATTACAGAACAAAGGAACAAATAATACACCCAAAAAAAATGTTCTATTTCTTAGTGGCACCCTCTTGCTGCCAAAGGATTTTCTTCTTGTATATGGTCTCAAGATGATATTCCAAAAGGTAGAGGAATATCGAATAACCATAAGAGGCTGGATTTAAGATTGCAATCCTTTTAATGTTAGAAGAATTACACTTCTTGAAAATCTGATAATATTCTTATTTAGAGCATTTATAATGATATTTTAAGACAAATATTTTCTACTTTCAATCTTATTAAGTATTAATTTATATTTTATTATCATATAATGAGTAGAATAAAATCCTTTCCGTATAATTCAAATAATACTTTTGTTTGTAAAGTAATATTTTGTTTATAGAAACCTT
>NW_012053540.1:0-424 GCF_000956235.1 Wasmannia auropunctata | reverse complement strand
TGTATAAGAGACATATATTCACGTACAAGATATAATAATCGTGCTGAAAAAGAAGAAAGAAAAGCTGCAAAACGTAAAAAAATGAAAAAACTTTTAAATAAATAAAAAAATATTACAAAATAATAATTTAAAGCAATAAAATGCTTTAAATAATACATTATTTTATGATAAGAAAGAAAAAAGAAACAAGGGAAAAGCAAAATAACGTAACACGCATAAAATTGAGAAATAAATAACAAAATATTTAAATTTTGCTAAAAATATTAATTGTTTTACTCTTTAATTTCTTTTTATTCTTTGTATCTTAATAGCTTCATCATTGGAGGAAATATACTAATTGCTGCATGTATGATATTGTATTTATAATAGCTCAATACAGGTAGAGTCTAATATGTTTTACAATCATATTACTATGCAGCAAGTA
>NW_012053539.1:0-2389 GCF_000956235.1 Wasmannia auropunctata | reverse complement strand
GAGTTAGTTGCTTACATTTGTGATAATAATATAATTAAACGAACGATTGAAAAGATTAGACAGACCCCTAAGCAAGGTAAAAATATTTATTAAATCTTTGCCTTACTAAATAAATGAGTCTACAATATACCAAAAATAATAGATATCGAAAAGATTAGACAGACCCCTGCGCAAGGTAGAATGTATATTAAATTGAATATCTATTAAATCTTCGTCTTACTAAAAAAATAGAAGCATTAAAGCACGTATTTTTTGTTTTTACAATAGATATTATCTATGTAATAGGCGGGGGGAGGGGCTCCGCGGCTAAAACCACCTGAAGGTTACTTGGGGTCATGCCCTTGACAACATACATAAAGGGCAAGATCATTTTTTTTCGAGGTGTTATTTATAAAAACATTTTGTATAAAAATGTTAAAAAATATACTTGGCGATTTTTTTTACATTTTTAATATCTTTTTTCCACGGTTTCTATTTGAAAAACAAAAAATTAATATTTTTCAACTATAATAACTTCTTAAATTACTGAAATTAATAAATTGTTTCTTTTAAGGATGGTGCTAATTTAATAATAAATACCTGAATGTCTTTATGCTCAGCTAATAGTGCTAACAAAAAGCTTATAGCAATCGTTGAAGTGTCATGGCCCTATAATCACACATGATATGATTGAAATGCTTCGATATATATGTATATCTAAATAATGTATAAAAGAACGAAGATAATTTTTATAAATGCATACCCCAAACATAAAAGTATCAACTTCCTCTTTGATATTTAGATTAGTTAGAGTACCTTCTTGAAAGGCTGCTATTAGAAGATCCAACAATGCTAGTTGTTTTCTTTTTACTAAATCGAAGTATAAGTATCATGTCAGTATAAATCTAATACTCTACTTCTTTTGTTTTATTATTATATAACGTTGACTAAGTTTAAAATTTAACTTATTATTATTAATAAATTATAAAAAATAAATTAAGATAATATATGTACCACATATGTATGATGGTACACAGTCCAAATTAAAAATGTAACTTTCGATTACCTACTTCCAATCATTTCTGCATCATCTGCTTCTGCCTTTGTAAAATTATCAAAGTTTTTTAAGAATCGATTATTGGTGCGTTCATGATAAAGTTTCCTTTCCTCAATAATCTATATCAGTACAACATAAACATTAATTCTTTTTTTTATTCACACAATATTTTAACATTTTGACAATATTTATGAACTATCTTGTAATATTCTTATACAGTTATGGAATATTATAACTTTTTCAAATAGGTTACATTCAAATATAATATTCAGTAACTAATAATAAGTAAATAATTATTTTTTACGTACTTGATCAGTAAATCCATGTAATATTTTTATAACTTCTCTTTGCTCTCTGCCTTTTGATACCAATGAAAATATCCAATCGTTATACAGCCAGGGCCTGAATAATCTAAATCATAATTACCGAATGACTGTTATTCAACAAAAATGGATAGATTATTATTTTGTAAAATCTTTTTTAATTACCACTGCTAACATTTTAACCACATAAAAAGAGAATAGGTAATATAAAGTAATTATTGTGCTAAGAAGATATATAGGATCTGAATTTTGTAATTTTTTAATTATATATTCTTATATAAATAACATAAAAGTGACATATAATTATATTTAAACGTGTGCATTGCTTCTTTATGTTTTGGTATAACATTTTAAAAATTTTAAGCATTATTTAGTATAATTATGTTTAAGTATAATTCTACCAAAATACTTTTTTAAAAAAAGAAAAAGATTACGCCAAGTATATAAAAAAGTATCGTACGTTACATCCTTCCTAAACCAAAAATGCCGTATATTAAAAGTGCCGTATATTCACAGGTCATCACCCGATTTTTACTTATATACTTGGCATCGCGCCGCTACCGCGTCGCTTGATTAATATAATAGTTATGATGGATCACACGCAATACATAATTTTAATTGTTATTGTTAATTATTAAATGACGTTTTTAAGTAGTATTATTATAAAATATTATTATAAAATATTATTTTTTGTTCTAATATAATTATATAATGTTAATATATATCTTAATACATCCTATTGATATTTCGTATTTATTTATTATATCTTTAAATTACCTATATATAAATAATTTCTCCATCTGATGAATCGCTTCTCGATATTTTCGTTGTTGATTCCCATCAATTTTTCGTAAAGAAATGCCCATGACAGTTTCTGCAAACATATTTTATATTATTCTTCATTCCAAATAAAATTCTATATACTCTGTATAATTGTGAATAAAATATAATACCGCATATTGTATTTAGCGCATATTCGCCAACAAATGGTATTAAATCTTTTACAAATGAGAGATCGGAAGAGCACACG
>NW_012053538.1:0-611 GCF_000956235.1 Wasmannia auropunctata | reverse complement strand
TAACAGACCCCTACGCAAGGTAGAAAGTATATTAAATTGAATATTTTTGGGTCTGTCTAATCTTTTCGGTATCTATTATTTTTGGTATATTGCAGACTTATGTATTTAGTAAGGCAAAGATTTAATAAATATTTTTACCTTGCGTAGGGGTCTGTCTAATCTTTTCGATATCTATTATTTTTCGTATATTGTAGACTCATTTATTTAGTAAGGTAAAGATTTAATAAATATTTTTGCCTTGCGTAGGGGTCTGTCTAATCTTTTTGATATCTATTATTTTTAGTATATTGTAGACTTATATATTGTATAAAGCGAAATATAACTTTGACCTTCTATGACTTTGAATGTGATAATACAAATATAAACACGCAGACGCTTCCCAGTGAGGAATGAGATTGTGTCTACAGTCTTTGTATTTAGTAGTACGGAAGATTCAATACGTGAATATGCGGCTTCACGACATTTTACGTTTAACTTCCAATCATGGAGAGTTAGTTGCTTACTTTTGTGATAATAATATAATTAAACGAACGATTGAAAAGATTAGACAGACCCCTACGCAAGGTAAAAATATTTATTAAATCTTTGCCTTACTAAATAAATGAGTCTAC
>NW_012053537.1:0-403 GCF_000956235.1 Wasmannia auropunctata | reverse complement strand
TCGTCCTCGTCTCGTGCCTCGTCTCCTGCACCACCATCGTCACCTGCAGCACCACCGTCCGCAGCCGACGTACCTATGCGTGGTGCGAACGCCGCGCTTGCGCCCCTCTTGCAAGCGCGGCATTCTATTTCGCCAGCGCCGCCGACACCGCCGACACCGCCGAGTACCCGCGTGCCGAGGAGGCCTAGAGGGAGGCCGCTAAGGGTCAAGCACGCGGGTGGACGGCCAGCCCAACAACGGAGACTACCGAGCCCCGTTGCAGCAATGCCGCCGCCGTCGCCGCCGCAAATGAGGCAAGAACGCGTCGTCGTTTTGCCATCTGTCGACTTGACGACGCCCTCGCCAAGTCGGCAGATGTCGAGACGCGTCGCCTTCACCGTCCCCGCTGATGCAACGCCGCTCG
>NW_012053536.1:0-375 GCF_000956235.1 Wasmannia auropunctata | reverse complement strand
TCTAGGATCACCGGCGCCGAGCCCCTAATTGCTTGCATATGCTGGAGATCGTTTTTATCACTCCGCATAACAATAATATACATATGTATATATATATGAGTATATGTACACCTATGCACGTACGTGCACGTATACGTGCATATGTGTGTGTGTGTATGTATGTATGAGGGTGTGTGTGAGCCGTCCGTATCGTCTCGCATGTCGTGCACGACCTTTGTATTTGTCCTACGCAACAACCTGGATGCAGTAGGGTCGTAATTAAATTTTTAACAAATATTGCACGAGATATCAACAATGAAAAAGAAAAATATGTAGCTCTTCTTTGGGACGAAGTGTCATTACAACCTGCTTTGTTATTTAACAAAGTGCATGACA
>NW_012053535.1:0-370 GCF_000956235.1 Wasmannia auropunctata | reverse complement strand
ATGGTCATAAAGCCGTAGACCTCTTGGCAGGTAAACAAATGCGTCAGAGATCCTTTGACGACGCAACGGCTCAGAGCGGGCCGATAACGAGTCGGAATCTCCTTTGTGACTCAATGTCTCGACGTGGCGGTAGAAAGGTCTAGGATCACCGGCGCCGAGCCCCTAATTGCTTGCATATGCTGGAGATCGTTTTTATCACTCCGCATAACAATAATATACATATGTATATATATATGAGTATATGTACACCTATGCACGTACGTGCACGTATACGTGCATATGTGTGTGTGTGTATGTATGTATGAGGGTGTGTGTGAGCCGTCCGTATCGTCTCGCATGTCGTGCACGACCTTTGTATTTGTCCTACGCA
>NW_012053534.1:0-323 GCF_000956235.1 Wasmannia auropunctata | reverse complement strand
AAGATTCGAACCAGCAACATGCAACATTATTGCCAGGCGCCTTACTCTCTATGCCACGCGCCACAGTATAACCTGTATAACCAGTAAGTCCACTCCGTGTCGGTACCTTTGATTTCCTTTTCTGGATCACGTAAGCATCCACCATGTTAAATCTAGGATCGAATTGAGAAAAGTGCCTCAAAAGTAATAAAACAGATAAGTAATAATATGGATTCGATACAGTAAATTAATAAATTCAATGTGTGAATCGAATAAAACGTTTTATTAGTAACAATTATTCGTAGAAGTGATCCCTAAAGAAAATTTCTGATGTAATTGCTTAT
>NW_012053533.1:0-334 GCF_000956235.1 Wasmannia auropunctata | reverse complement strand
ATGTGTATTTTTTTATATTTAATCTAAAAATTAATATTTTTATTATAAAATTTATTATATTTAAAATTATATAATTTATTTATTTAATATGCTTTAAACGTTATTAAACTTTATATCATTTTAAGTTGTCATACAATTTACAATTAGTAAAAATAAGATTCGAACCAGCAACATGCAACATTATTGCCAGGCGCCTTACTCTCTATGCCACGCGCCACAGTATAACCTGTATAACCAGTAAGTCCACTCCGTGTCGGTACCTTTGATTTCCTTTTCTGGATCACGTAAGCATCCACCATGTTAAATCTAGGATCGAATTGAGAAAAGTGCCTCA
>NW_012053532.1:0-427 GCF_000956235.1 Wasmannia auropunctata | reverse complement strand
GGAGGCGAGTAAGCGTGAATGCCGTAATTGGTGTATAAATAAATGTGTTTATTTAGCATAAAAGAACTATATACAGTGAAAGTGCGCGGATCCGTGTAATTGGTCGGTTCGTAAGTACGCGTAGCTCGCGGCGCTTCGGGCGCAAGCGGCGCCGAGAGTATTTTAAGAACGCGCGTCGGCGGGTACCGCGGGCCACGTGGGCGGGCGGCGTCGCGGGTGCAGGACCGGCGTGGACCGGGAGTGCCCGTGTCCGCGGCAAGTCGGGACTAGGACCGAGAGTACCCGAGTCCGTAGTGCGGTGCGGGAGGACCGAGAGTGCCCGAGTCCTTTATGATGCGGAGGATCGAGAATGCCCGTATCCCAGTAGCCTGTCAAGTTCGCAGCGGCCGGCGAGATCCGAGAGATCCCGAGATCTGGACGGTCGGTT
>NW_012053531.1:0-1403 GCF_000956235.1 Wasmannia auropunctata | reverse complement strand
CTCGAGGCAATCACCGAGTGTGTTAATTATTCTAAAAATGTTTTAATTAAACAACTGCACATAGAAATCAATAAAAATGGCTTGAAAATGGATTTATGCAGCGTGACACAATTTATTAAAACTGTACGTGGTATTCTTGAAAAACAAATCTGCAGCGACTTAAATATAAAATACCCAGCGTTCAACAAAGATGAATTTCATATTATTTTTCTTGAGCTAACAATGATATATAGAACTTATATTGCACAGGGTGTCATTAAGTAAGTACGGTACATATTTATTATAAACAGGTTTATTAACTTAATAAAAATTATTCTTAATTTCAGAATGGTGTCAGATATATCAACACATGGAACAGAAAATAAGCTAATCACTTCAGGGGAAAATAGAACAAAATGTGGATTAAAATATCTATTAAGAAGAAGATTGGTTCGAGCGAATTCAAAGAATTTCACTATACATTCATCAATAATAATTATATTCTAAATATGTAATCAATAAATATATATTACCTAATAAATATGTTTACTTTGACAGCACCTACCCGTTAAATAAGATAAAAAAATCCTGTATATCTCTTTGTTTTATCCTTTTATTATCAATAAAAATAGCTAACATTAAAGATTTTAGAGTTTATTAATATTATTTTTAGAAGACGGGGGAAGGTTAATTATCAATAAAAAATAGCTAACATTAAAGATTTTAGAGTTTATTAATATTATTTTTAGAAGACGGGGGAAGGTTAATTATCAATAAAAAAAATAGCTAACATTAAAGATTTTAGAGTTCATTAATATTATTTTTAGAAGACGAAGGAGGGTTAATTTTATTTGAGAATAAAAAAGATGCAAAATAGTAAGGATAAAAAACAAAAAAGATTAAGGGGAGGGAAAGGATGGGTAGTCGCTATATTCATGTTTTATTTGAGAATAAAAAAAGTTTGAGGAAAAGAGAGGACGAGTAGTCGCTATATTTACGTACAAGACGTACCACCATGGGGAACCGCCGGTGACACTAGGGCCGCAGAGGTGGGCGGCCCAGTGACGTCACAGGCGGCTCCCCATGGTGGTACTAGACTCTTATGTTTGTAACGGTATTTCGTTCGCCGGAGGAGCTCGTCGGGAAGCCAGGAGTCGGGGAGGCGAGTAAGCGTGAATGCCGTAATTGGTGTATAAATAAATGTGTTTATTTAGCATAAAAGAACTATATACAGTGAAAGTGCGCGGATCCGTGTAATTGGTCGGTTCGTAAGTACGCGTAGCTCGCGGCGCTTCGGGCGCAAGCGGCGCCGAGAGTATTTTAAGAACGCGCGTCGGCGGGTACCGCGGGCCACGTGGGCGGGCGGCGTCGCGGGTGCAGGACCGGCGTGGACCGGGAGTGCCCGTGTCCGCGGCAAGTCGGGA
>NW_012053530.1:0-311 GCF_000956235.1 Wasmannia auropunctata | reverse complement strand
ATACGAAGAATATCACGATCATTAGTGAATAACCCACGATTAAAGCACTTTATGATAACACGTAAAACAGTATGACTAATTAAAAATTTAAATTTTTTTAATAAAGCTTTTCGCGGAAGATTTCTCAAACGAGAACACCATACCTTATTACAAACACGTCGTAGATATGGCGAGCGGGATATCAAAACACGCAGTACTTTGACTATGATCTCGTGGAGATTCATTCTAATACGCTTCTTTTCAAAGCTTACGCTATACTAAATGCTGCAAAAATTCTTTCTACCGAGATGTAAGACCCCACCACTATCATC
>NW_012053529.1:0-653 GCF_000956235.1 Wasmannia auropunctata | reverse complement strand
ACCACATCCTTCTAACAAGACTGTAGTGTTGTCATGATTAGTAACTGCATCTGCGTGGGTCATAACGTTATCACTATTATTAGCGCTGGTACTCGTATGAGGAGATTCAACATTAGTAGTCTCAAGCTGTTCGATACTAATCGATTAAAATGGCTACGTCCTCATCCTGAATCCCTTCTAACGAGGTTGCACAGTTGTTGTCGCGGAACTTATTAACCACTTCGGTATGGTTCATAACGTTATCGCTATTATTAGCGCTGCTCGTATGAGCCGGTTAGTAATAGTAGTAGCGTCGTGTATATTAGCCTCAATCTGTTCGGTACATTCGATTAAAACGACGTCGTCATCCTCCTCCCCCTCTAACAAGTCTACCCAATCCTGGTGGTTATTATTATTAGCGCCGGGACTCGTATGAGGAGGTTCAACATTAGTAACATCAAGTATATTAGCCTCAATCTGTTCGATACATCCGATTAAATCGTCGTCCTCATCTTCCAATAATTCTTGTATGGCTAATAAAATTTAAAAATTATTTATAAATTTTATCACTACATTTGGTATTATCTGTATGTATTTTTGTTTTACTTACCACGCTGCTCGTTGTATCTGTCCACAATATTTTGAACATACGCAGTATTTTGTAATCCCCGTTG
>NW_012053528.1:0-973 GCF_000956235.1 Wasmannia auropunctata | reverse complement strand
TCGGCAAGAATTGCAGATCGCAATGACGGGGGTATTATAACTCGATGTTCCAAGAGTAAACAGCCTCTTGACAGCGTGTAATTTGTTTCCGGTGCTTTATATCCAAACCGGGATAAACATTGACCCTTCTTCCAGGATCTGAATGATCTTGCTTAAGTGCGGATCTTTACGCGTTTCACTTGCGATGAACTCTGCTTGTACTGGTAGTTGCTCAATTTGATGTGTGATGAAGTAATCGAATCCATCACCTTGCAATGTCTCTTCTTTCGTTTGGTTAGCGAGTTTGTGAATTGTTCCTACAGTTGAAGGAAGTGGTACTCTTGAGCAATAATCAGCGTTTGTATTTTCTTTCGTTGGCTTAAATATAATATCGAAATCAAAATGTGACAAATAATCTGCGTAGTTAGCCATTCTACTGATACAAAGTATTGGAAGTGATTTTTCCGAATGAAGAATCTGCGTCAGGGGTTTATGATCCGTAATCAGCGTAAAGTGACGAGCATACAAATAATGGAAAAACTTCTTGGCAGCCCAAACTATAGCAAGTGCTTCCTTGTCGATTTGTGGATAGCATTGTTCCGTAGAAGTCATTGGACGACTTGCGTAAGCGATTGGTCGCTCTGAGTCATCACCTAATCGGTGAGATAGGACTGCTCCTAAACCCATTTTGCTAGCGTCTGTTGCTAGAATCAGTGGCATTTGTGGGTTATATGGCATTAACACTTGAGATGATATTAACGCATTTTTTATATCTTTGTATGTTGCTTCTGCTGCCGTTGTCCATTGCAGAAGTTGCGTACGTAATATGTCCCGTAGTGGACGGCTTCTACTCAAAAGATTGGCAATAAAAGATCCATAATACGTTGCTTTGCCTAAAAATAATTGAAGTTCCTCTGGCGTTGACGGTTTCGGCGCATCTCTAATAGCTTGAATGTGCTTGTCGGATTTATGAATTCCCTGTGCATCAATTTTA
>NW_012053527.1:0-393 GCF_000956235.1 Wasmannia auropunctata | reverse complement strand
TTTACACTCGGATTGCTGAAAGTAATCGGCGGCAGTAACGAGCTCGTAACAGAGAACATCGAGATAATGTCCGTAGGAACTATATTGTCTGACCTGCGTGCTCCGTTTCTCCCGCGGTGAGCCAGTCGTTCCGAGGCCGATGTCTCTCTCCCTCTTGCTGCTTGGTGTAGACGATTTCCTAATGTCGCCGATCTATACCTACGGTTACGCTCACGAGGAGAGAAAAAGTTAAATAAAGCGCGCGGCAATAAGATCGAAAACGCAATGCGCGCGGATACGCTCGCCTCCCTAAAACGGGGAGGACGCAAGATCCGAAACCGCGCTTCTTCTGTCGGATGTTGTGACCCTTATGACGGACGGTCAAAAAAACGTCACGTCACAACATTTAAGTAC
>NW_012053526.1:0-360 GCF_000956235.1 Wasmannia auropunctata | reverse complement strand
GCGGACTTCAAATTAGGCCCGTGTCCCTTATCGAACTTCGGCGTCGACCCTGCTCGTTCGTCTCGCTTCCGTACAATTCGCCGTCGGCAACCCGATCCTGGCCAGATCGTGAGAGTTCATTGCCTCCGTATTTACACTCGGATTGCTGAAAGTAATCGGCGGCAGTAACGAGCTCGTAACAGAGAACATCGAGATAATGTCCGTAGGAACTATATTGTCTGACCTGCGTGCTCCGTTTCTCCCGCGGTGAGCCAGTCGTTCCGAGGCCGATGTCTCTCTCCCTCTTGCTGCTTGGTGTAGACGATTTCCTAATGTCGCCGATCTATACCTACGGTTACGCTCACGAGGAGAGAAAAAGTA
>NW_012053525.1:0-602 GCF_000956235.1 Wasmannia auropunctata | reverse complement strand
TAAAGAAACACAGAATAACATATAATTAACGCACAAGTGACCCGGCTGTGACAAGGCGAGCGCAAAATACTCTACTCGATTCGCGTAACTCTATGCCGGGCGGATGGCGCACGTGGACTCTACACACGAACATACGATTACGCGGACAACGAAACTGAAATAGCGCGATCCGCCCGACAATGAAACCGGCGGCTGACAATTGTAATCTCTAACGTTCGTCTCACCAAGAGCGGCAGCTACGGAAGATGTTCTTTCAAAGTTTTTCGGCACTCGGCAACTAAGCGGGATCCTGCGTCCTGTCCCACGCGCGACCACAGCACAAGTGTCGCTCGACGGTCCTTCCGGCAGCACGCAGGCAGCAGGGTGTCACGCGATCGGCTGATAGTGCGCCGCGATTGGCCCTTGCCCTGCGAGCGCGACGCCCGCGAATCGCGGTGTCGCACGTGATCAGGTGGCCCGCGGTAGCGCGGACTTCAAATTAGGCCCGTGTCCCTCATCGAGTTTCGGCGTCGACCCTGCTCATTCGTCTCGCTTCCGTACAATTCGCCGTCGGCAACCCGATCCTGGCCAGATCGTGAGAGTTCATTGCCTCCGTATTTACA
>NW_012053524.1:0-538 GCF_000956235.1 Wasmannia auropunctata | reverse complement strand
AAATTTGAAGGTTACGCTCCGCTCCGGGGCGGGCTCGAGCATGTGCCTTTCACGTGATCGGACCTGCCCCGTGGCCGCGGCGGTGCGTCAGCCCTCGGTCAACGCTTGCCCTCCGCGTGACCGGTAGCGCTGCCCCGTTGCGAAAAGCGGCTGATTGCCGAAAAACAATCAGCTGCGCTGGAAATTCCACCGAATTCCTTCTCGAAGGCTCGAACAAACAACTCGAGCAAACAACTCGGACAAACAGGAAGTGCCCTTCGGTCACGCCACAAATTCGAGCCTTCGAGAGGGAGAGCTCGGCCTAAGTTGGAAAAGCGGGAATCGCCCGCACTCACTTTGCCGCCACATAGTCTCGCATACGGTCAAGCAATTTTTCGGTCGCTCGATACGCCTCTATCGAGGGCCTTGTCTCGCGCTAGTTATCGGATCCGCCGTCGCGGATTCGATAAATCGCGAACTTCCTCTTCAGTCGAAGAGTTAATTCGTCAAAATTAATTCCTTATACTCAGTGTTGTAAATAGTTATACTTTATTGCTTA
>NW_012053522.1:0-442 GCF_000956235.1 Wasmannia auropunctata | reverse complement strand
TTAAATTATTAAGAATGAGGGAGCAAAGCGGAAATGGAATTTATATTGCGATGATTTGAGAGAAATCTGTACTGAAGAGGACTCAATCCAAGAGTCGAAACGTCTACTATTCTTCAATAAAGGGATCATTTGCGCTATTAGAACTGCGTCGGCTCTTAAGGGCATTTATTTAACATTTTAAAAATTTAAATTTTTGTGTAAATTATATTCACAATTGACTAATTGATTCTTTCGTCTTTTGGATAAATATCGTATGTCCTTCGGCATAGTAATTCAATAAATTACTCGGAAATACTAAAAAAAAAAATTAGCGTATTAATGTGTGTATAAAACACACACACACACACACACACACACGCACACGCACACGCACACGCACACGCACACGACACACGACACACGCACACGCACACGCACACGACACACACACACACACACACAC
>NW_012053521.1:0-638 GCF_000956235.1 Wasmannia auropunctata | reverse complement strand
TTCATAAATAGCTTTGTATTAGATAAGGCTGACAATACTTTTCTGTCTATGGCTGATTTTAAAGCGCCTATGTTTATAGTTTGGTTAAGTAACGGCATGATTCTGTTTCTCATACCTTTTTTCATGAGATCCGGCATAGGAAGTCTCATGATACTGTTTTCCGTTTGTTTGATGAATTCAATAGAAGCACGTTCACCATCAGTTGCAGGGAGACAAAATCCCTCTCCCAACTGCAAGAGACCCTGTACTTCCTCCGGAATAGTTACTTTACTTTGATTGATAAACCATTTTTCTCTTGGCATCAATAACTCTGGGTTATTGAGATTAAATTCAGACGGATTAATTGTAATCTCACAAGTATTGTCAGCTGAAGCTTGATTAGAATTAATGCAAAATGCTGAATTATATTACAAGACATAGGTTTGGATCTTTTTTACAGCATTGACATTTCACAGTTTGACACATCAGTTTTCTGATTAAATTATTAAGAATGAGGGAGCAAAGCGGAAATGGAATTTATATTGCGATGATTTGAGAGAAATCTGTACTGAAGAGGACTCAATCCAAGAGTCGAAACGTCTACTATTCTTCAATAAAGGGATCATTTGCGCTATTAGAACTGCGTCGGCTCTTAAGGG
>NW_012053520.1:0-396 GCF_000956235.1 Wasmannia auropunctata | reverse complement strand
CAAACGAAAGTTTACTGACAATCAAAGATTCAAGATCCTGTAGAACAATATCCGCAATACACGGAGAGAAGGAAACGCCCATGGGAGTGCCAAAAGTTTGTTTATACACTTTCCCATTAAAAGTAAAAAAGGTGGAATTAAGCACCAAGTTAACCGCATTAAAAAATTCGGACTTTGGTAAGTTTGTGTTTTTGCTTATGGCATCCCATCTCCTCTCTAAGCCTGCTATGGCTAAATCTATCGGAACATTAGTAAAAAGTGAAACCACATCAAGTGAAACTAAACTGTAGTCCGCTGGGATTTTTACATTTGAGAGCTTTTTTGTAAGTTCATAGCTATTTTTAATGTGACTCGGAGCAGCATGTAGACTCTTGTGTACAATCTTGTGTAAAAAGA
>NW_012053519.1:0-382 GCF_000956235.1 Wasmannia auropunctata | reverse complement strand
CTTGGCAAAGTAAAAAACAGGGCACTGTGGCGTTGTCAACGACTGAGGCGGAATACATGGCCTTGGCAACTACATGCCAAGAAGCCTTGTGGTTGCAAGCTCTTGCAAAAGAGCTAGATCCGGATTCATTGGAATCTGGTACAATCATCTACTGCGATAACCAAAGAGCTGTGGACCTGGGAAAGACCGCTGGGTACAGACCACGGAGTAAACACATTGATGTCAAGCACCATTTCCTGCGGGATCATGTCAAAAGAGGAAATATTGTACTACAACACGTTCCAACCGAGGAGATGACTGCTGATGGACTTACTAAAGCCCTTTTTTATCCCAAACTAAAGAAATTCAAAGAAGAAATGGAATTAATAGATTAAACCCCTCA
>NW_012053518.1:0-423 GCF_000956235.1 Wasmannia auropunctata | reverse complement strand
TTCAAGAAGTACAGGGCATGCGAAATTCCAATCAAGAGAACGCCTTCTTTGCAAAAGGAAAGAAGAAAAAGGAATTTAAGGAAATAAAGTGTTTTAGATGCAACGGTAAAGGACACTTTGCAAGTAAATGCAGAACCGTATTAGAAGCAGAAAAGCTTGTGAAGTCTGGTCCAAAGTCAAAATCATATGATGGTAAGTCAGAAGATAAAGAAAAGGCTTTTCTAGCTTTCTTATCGTCCCACAGGACCGACGAATATATATGGTACGTCGATTCTTGTGCTTCTACACATATCACATCAGATCGCAGCAGCCTCCAAGCAGTTCAAAAGTACAACGGTGCAAACATAATAGCAGCTAATCAAAGCAGTATGCAAGCCGAATATAAAGGTGACGTAAAGATTTCTATTAATACAGAAATCGGAA
>NW_012053517.1:0-853 GCF_000956235.1 Wasmannia auropunctata | reverse complement strand
ACAAGAACGATATTAAGAGAAATTCTAATTCCCATTCAGTTGTAACTGACCATAGACTAACCCACAATCATGATTTTAATTGGACGAATGTTGAAATTCTGGACGTAGAAAGAAATTTTAATAAGCGACTAATATCAGAAATGATTAATATCAAACGCCAACGAAATAATATTAATTTGCAAACGGATACTGAGTATTTAGATTGCGGCTATGACATATGACCATGATTTCAAGGTAACATCGTTTATAATAATTAAAAAACACGAAAACAAAAATTGTCCCCTATAGACACTGGCAACAAGGAATGACACATTAGAGGACACTATTCGCTTGGACTTCGACGCGCACAGTCGCTATGACAGTTTTACCTTTTTCTTTTTTTAAGTTATAACTAAGTTTTACATTTTTACTTTTTAACTATCCTTGACACATTAATTATTCTTGACACAGTGCACATGTTCCATTATTTATCAATTATATTATCACCAAGAACTAAAAAGTGTTTTTTAATACGTTTGAGGTGAGTGAACCTTTGGCATAATCCTTGAAATCAAAAATTCATTTTTTACATTGACTTTAATGGGTGACACACAGCTCAAACATGCAACCCCTTAACTGCATTGAAAGCTGTGGAAGGTACTTCAAACTACTTCCTCATCTAAGAGACGTCGATGAACACACGCAGATACTAAAAGCGAAATTATGTTAGGATATTAGGAAGCGAAATCATATTGTAAATTTATTGTTATACGTCACTGAAGATGGCTAAAAAATAGCCGAAACGTTTGACTTAGAATAAAGAAAATTTCTTAGAAATAAATTAATGCGTACCAATAACCACGCCGATTCCCAT
>NW_012053516.1:0-307 GCF_000956235.1 Wasmannia auropunctata | reverse complement strand
ATGCATGCTACGTAGGTCAGACAAAGAGGTGTTTAAAGACCAGAATTACTGAACACAAGAACGATATTAAGAGAAATTCTAATTCCCATTCTGTTGTAACTGACCATAGACTAACCTACAATCATGATTTTAATTGGACGAATGTTGAAATTCTTGACGTAGAAAGAAATTTTAATAAGCGACTAATATCGGAAATGATTAATATTAAACGCCAACGAAATAATATTAATTTGCAAACGGATACTGAGTACTTAGATTGCGGCTATGACATATGACCATGATTTCAAGGTAACATCGTTTATAATAA
>NW_012053515.1:0-405 GCF_000956235.1 Wasmannia auropunctata | reverse complement strand
AAAACATTTCAGAAAAATTTAAGAACATTGTTAAAGATAAAGACGTGAAATTATCTTTTCACAGCATTAATAAACTGCGAAGCGTCATCAAAGTACATAAAGATAAATTACCACATTATCTAAAGAAGAATATGGTTTACAAAATCTCATGTGATAACTGCGATGCATGCTACGTAGGTCAGACAAAGAGGTGTTTAAAGACTAGAATTACGGAACACAAGAACGATATTAAGAGAAATTCTAATTCCCATTCAGTTGTAACTGACCATAGACTAACCCACAATCACGATTTTAATTGGACGAATGTAGAAATTCTGGACGTAGAAAGAAATTTTAATAAGCGACTAATATCAGAAATGATTAATATCAAACGCCAACGAAATAATATTAATTTGCAAACGGATA
>NW_012053514.1:0-484 GCF_000956235.1 Wasmannia auropunctata | reverse complement strand
CAAAAAAATTTGGAATACATTGTTAACATACTATTAGAGAATGATTATCCTCTTAAATCTATTTTTGAAACAGTTACAACGAGAATTAGAACGATACTAAATAAAAAAATTGTAACCAACCAGAATAACATTATTTCAACTAATGAGGAAGAAAAAACTAAATGGTTCACAATTCCCTATGTTAAAAACATTTCAGAAAAATTTAAGAACATTGTTAAAGATAATGACGTGAAATTATCTTTTCACAGCATTAATAAACTGCAAAGCATCATCAAAGTACATAAAGATAAATTACCACATTATCTAAAGAAGAATGTGGTTTACAAAATCTCATGTAATAACTGCGATGCATGCTACGTAGGTCAGACAAAGAGGTGTTTAAAGACTAGAATTATGGAACACAAGAACGATATTAAGAGAAATTCTAATTCCCATTCAGTTGTAACTGACCATAGACTAACCCACAATCATGATTTTAATTGGA
>NW_012053513.1:0-484 GCF_000956235.1 Wasmannia auropunctata | reverse complement strand
TAAAAACACTTTTTAGTTATTGGTAATAATATAATTGATAAATAATGGAACAAGTGCACTGTGTCAAGAATATAATTAATGTGTCAAGAATAGTTAAAAAGTAAAAATGTAAAACTTGGTTATAACATAAAAAAAGAAAAAGATAAAACTGTCATAGCGACTGTGCGCGTCGAAGTCCAAACGGAAAGTGTCCTCTAATGTGTCATTCCGTGTTGATTGGTATCACAAACCAACATTCTCGGGGAGATATCTAAATTTTCATTCACAGCAACCTCTCTCTCAAAAAAGAGGCACGATTATTGGCCTAATAGATAGGGCATTTACTCTTTCACATTCAGAATTTCAACAAAAAAATTTGGAATACATTGTGAACATACTATTAGAGAATGATTATCCTCTTAAATTTATTTTTGAAACAGTTACAACGAGAATTAGAACGATATTAAATAAAAAATTGTAACCAACCAGAATAACATTATTTCAA
>NW_012053512.1:0-632 GCF_000956235.1 Wasmannia auropunctata | reverse complement strand
ACAATGAAAAGAATTAGTTTTTCTTTAAAAGGAATCGGAAAATAAGCAAGCTCCAGGGACTTCTCATAAATAGAACTTTTTTGTCTTTAGGCCACCCGCCACGGTAGCCTCCAAAAATTTCTCATTCTCTGCAACCTTCGCTTGGGTAGCTACGGAGGCCCAGTCAAAACGCTTGGGCTGCTACGGGGGCCCAATCAAAATGCTTGGGCTGCTACGGGGGGCCAATCAAAACGCTTGGGCTGCTAAGGGGGGCCAATCAAATCGCTCCGCTTGACGAAATAATTTCCCTCCCACTCAAGCGTCAGCCAATCAGAGCAAGACCTCCAGCAACGTCTAGGCCCTTCCTCCTCCCACGCGTCTGGGACCCCCCGCTGACCCCGCCAGGGGGGGGGCTGGAGGGGGTTTGTTTTGACGCCGCCGGGGAGAGTGGTGGGGGTTTGTTTTGACGCCCCATAGCTGCCCATATACTACTTCTAGCTTTAAAATATAAATTTTTAAAGCTTAATTAATTAGTTTTAAAAAAAAATATAGGAATTATATTTTGCTTGGATAAATCGTCAGTTTTAATAGACTTGAAAATTAAATTACTACCAGCATTAGAGTTAAACAAAAAGAGTACGAACAATGAGTAA
>NW_012053511.1:0-433 GCF_000956235.1 Wasmannia auropunctata | reverse complement strand
TCGGCGCTCCATGCAACGAATTTCTTTAAAACCACGTGGCACGGACATACCACGAGGTCCTTCCAGGAGTAGGACTCCGCGTCAGCTCGAACTCTTATTCAAACACTCTCAGCGAACAATAGCCGTCGAGGACAATGAAAAGAATTAGTTTTTCTTTAAAAGGAATCGGAAAATAAGCAAGCTCCAGGGACTTCTCATAAATAGAACTTTTTTGTCTTTAGACCACCCGCCGCGGTAGCCTCCAAAAATTTCTTATTCTCTGCAACCTTCGCTTGGGTAGCTACGGGGGTCCAGTCAAAACGCTTGGGCTGCTACGGGGGCCCAATCAAAACGCTTGGGCTGCTACGGGGGGCCAATCAAAACGCTTGGGCTGCTAAGGGGCGCCAATCAAATCGCTCCGCTTGACGAAATAATTTCCCTCCCACTCAAGCGT
>NW_012053510.1:0-413 GCF_000956235.1 Wasmannia auropunctata | reverse complement strand
CTTGTCCGTTCCTACTCTCCCGACATTTTCCTTTTTCCTCACGCCATTTTGTCGGCGCTCCATGCAACGAATTTCTTTAAAATCACGTGGCACGGACATACCACGAGGTCCTTCCAGGAGTAGGACTCCGTGTCGGCTCGAACTCTTATTCGAACACTCTCATCGAACAATAGCCGTCGAGGACAATGAAAAGAATTAGTTTTTCTTTAAAAGGAATCGGAAAATAAGCAAGCTCCAGGGACTTCTCATAAATAGAACTTTTTTGTCTTTAGGCCACCCGCCACGGTAGCCTCCAAAAATTTCTCATTCTCTGCAACCTTCGCTTGGGTAGCTACGGAGGCCCAGTCAAAACGCTTGGGCTGCTACGGGGGCCCAATCAAAATGCTTGGGCTGCTACGGGGGGCCAATCAAAA
>NW_012053509.1:0-535 GCF_000956235.1 Wasmannia auropunctata | reverse complement strand
AGTTGCCTCGATCTATTGAGTTGTGCGTCGAGAATCGGAGATAGCTCGGATTCTATAAAAATTTGGTTCGCTCACGCGGACCTGGCGCCCAAACCCCGCTTACATCCGCGAAGACGATTATTGTAACATCTATAAATTACTTGTATCTCCGATCGGGACGCGAAACTCTGCTCGATCCGGACGTGCGAACTCCCGACTGTATTGCCTCGCACCTACGCGTGCGGTCGCAATTAAAAACTTATAAAATTTTTAACAGTGTAATTGAATAGACAGGCTTGTTTATTTTATAACTAATTTTTTTGATACATTATCATATTTTACTTTTTACAACCGTAAGAGCCCTTACATATAATTTGTTTGCCAAAAGACACTGCCAGCATCAGAAACAAAATAATCAGCCAACTTGTTTCTTGCTTGAATTGACTGAATAGGTGCTCTTGAGGGTCCTGAGGTATCTTGTCTCACTTCAATAAATCCTTGTACACTCAATGTATCTTGAATGTTAAACCCATCTCTAGATCTTACAAAATTATGG
>NW_012053508.1:0-583 GCF_000956235.1 Wasmannia auropunctata | reverse complement strand
GTGCAGGTCCTCGGCCTCGTGCTCGAGGGGGCTATTTGAGTGCCGCGGAGTAACCCCGCAAGGCGTACCGCGGCTCTACCGCAACACTTCGCGTGATCCTTTAAAGGAGCTCGTTCGGTTCTGTCATCCCGGTCCGCTATCCGACACACCCGTGTCACTTATCTCACCCGCGATCGTCTGTAATTCGTACAGGCATCCTGGCGTGGCGTTAGTCCGCCAAGGATCGGCGCCGGAATACGCGCTCCGTCTCGCGCGCCCCGCAAGTACCACGCGAGATACTCGCCTCTGTATTCTCTCGCCCCGCGAGACCCTTGAAAATACACGTCTCTTAATTAATATGAATTTCCGGAGCAATTATTTTCCTTCCTTGTCGCTCTCCTAAGCATCGCATTTAACGAACCGCCCCTCTACCTTTGTCGGAGCTGGTTAGCCGGCCTTCCGCGCCGTCGTTGTTTGCCCGTCCGGATTTTCGCGAAAATCTAAGTTGCCTCGATCTATTGAGTTGTGCGTCGAGAATCGGAGATAGCTCGGATTCTATAAAAATTTGGTTCGCTCACGCGGACCTGGCGCCCAAACCCCGCTT
>NW_012053507.1:0-331 GCF_000956235.1 Wasmannia auropunctata | reverse complement strand
TTTCTCGTCTCGGAAAGCCCTTTCGAACGAGCCCTCACTCGACTTCACATTCCATTTAAGATTTTTTGACTTTCTCTTTCCCCGCCCCCGGAGATGTGGAGAAGGGTGTTTTTGTGGTTAAATAATAGACTTTGTGATCCCATTGTATTCCTATAAATTTCAATCCTATATTACAAACCATTCAAAAGTTATTTAGGTGGCCCGGAACTTTTGGCGGGCACTGTATATATACACTGCTCAAAAAAATTATGGCATAGAAAAATTTTGAGCAAAAATTGGTCAACTTTGATTAACGGTAACTCCGCGAAAAATCATCATAAAATGATGAACT
>NW_012053506.1:0-618 GCF_000956235.1 Wasmannia auropunctata | reverse complement strand
TTATTTGTAAATATTAGCCAAGGATTAGGAACAAGTGAATGGAGGAGCGCGCGCCGGCCCTGAGCGCCGCATGGATAAGAGCGATTATTCGTTAACTTTAACCAGCTCTCCTGCCAAAATTACTTGTCAGATCAAAATTTGCTAAAGGAAAAATTTGTTCTTTTAGCACAAAGTATAACGTCCTGTACTCCGAATGCGCCAATTCTGGGACACCCTGTATAACAGTTTATGATAACAAATTATAATTGTTACGAATAAGGGATAGTTATTCCATGTGATAGCATTTGCATTTGCATCAATTTTGATATTTCCATGTTATCAAGATGAGTTATCACGCCATATATTTCGATGTTTTCTATAAGCACATTTATTATAAATATTTATTTTAAATATTTATTTTTAATATTAGCAATAATATACTTATCAGAAATTTAAAACTAGTTGATCTTACTATATTAATACTTATATAATTCCTATATAACAAAATGTTCCTAATGATATTCTTCAAAGAAATGCTGCATACAAAAATATTCCTTGCACCAGGCACAACTATAGTATACTATAGCATTTAACGCATATACAGCTATCTTCTCCATGATTTCATAATCTTTTTAAATA
>NW_012053505.1:0-456 GCF_000956235.1 Wasmannia auropunctata | reverse complement strand
TACACGAGACGTTCACCTGACGATAGCAAGCAGTCGATTGACTTTAACACCGAATTTATTAGCTAATGATTATCAATCCCGTGTCTATTAATTATACGTCGACTGAAAAATCACTCGAAGAAAGAAACACGCGCACAATTTATTAACACACGACGATTTACTGACACACGAGACGTTCACCCGACGATAGCAAGCAGTCGACTGACTTTAACACCGAATTGATTAGTTAATGATTATCAATCCCGTGTCTATTAATTATTCGTCGACTGAAAAATCACTCGAAGAAAGAAACACGCGCACAATTTATTCACACACGACGATTTACTGACACACGAGACGTTCACCCGACGATAGCAAGCAGTCGACTGACTTTAACACCGAATTTATTAGTTAATGGTTATCAATCCCGTGTCTATTAATTATTCGTCGACTGAAAAATCACTCGAAGAAAGAAAA
>NW_012053504.1:0-337 GCF_000956235.1 Wasmannia auropunctata | reverse complement strand
TTTTTTTTAATTGCACCTTCTTCATAAATCTTCATGAAATTTAAGTAATTTTAAAATTCAACGATAATATTACGATTTTTTGATTACTATACAAGCACAATACTAATATATATTATATTGTATTAATGTCATATTAAAATAATTAACATATCGCATAATTTAGCTTTCTATTTTAATTACGATCATTATATGTATATTAAATATTATATAATCTAAATTCTTCAAAGTTATACTCTCTTAATCTCCGATATATGCAAGCATGACAAAGTGTACCAGAGCATAATATTAATAATATTACGGTTCTTTGCAACCCTCCCCTAGATCGGAAGAGCACACG
>NW_012053503.1:0-420 GCF_000956235.1 Wasmannia auropunctata | reverse complement strand
TTTAACATGATAATCTCACCGATATTTTAATTGTCTTTATAAAAATCTTATATTACACGAAAGTATTATGTGACAGCTGATCAAATTGTTGAATTGCATTTTTTAACACGTGTTCGATGCAGTGAAACATATTATTTGTCCTTGAATAAATCAGGAGACGCGGTAGCGTCTCCCGCCAAGTATATTTTTTCGCTACATAACGGTCAGGAAATATTTTGTACTTACAGAGACGCTACAGTGTATCCTTTACCGGACGGATTACGTTTTTATAGCAATAAATTATTATATCTTTTAATTATATGAATATTATCGGTAAATGCCTATTTTGTGAAAAAGTCTATATTTTTCCAATCACAATGCTGTAATAGCGATGTCCATAAGTGCATTTGATGCACAAGCGCATAAGGTGTATGCATTTTT
>NW_012053502.1:0-1130 GCF_000956235.1 Wasmannia auropunctata | reverse complement strand
TAGAATATCAAAACGTTTTATAGCAATGCTTATTAGTTTTAACATTCCAACAAATTATTTTGATGATTCAATAAAAAATTATTTTCAAATCTGTTTTTAGCAAAATTTTTAGACTTTTCAACAAAATCGTTCTTTCCGTGTATATTTGTCTACGAAGAGCGTTTTATAATATTTCTAACAAATATATGCTTCCAGGTGACGATCGCGTGAACGTTCATCCTCAGTTAGCTGTGATACACACGGTCTGGCACCGTGAGCACAATCGCATCGCCGACGAGCTTGCCAGACTGAACCGGGACTGGCCGGACGAGGTTCTGTACCAGGAGGCCAGGCGCATCGTGATCGCGGAGATTCAGCACATCACGTACAAGGAGTGGCTGCCGATCCTGTTGGGCAGAAGGTTCACACGGGCCATGGGTCTCGCCACGGGGAACAATTACAGCCGCGGCTACAATTCCGATGACGAGCCGGCGGTCAGCAACGAGGCCGCCACCGCGGCACTGCGTTTCCTGAATTCGCTGATGCAGGGAGAGCTGAGGTAAGCGCTATACGCCGGAAATAAATTCTCCCGGTGATTGATAGTTATTATACCGTGCGAAAATATACAGCGAGAAAATATACGATCCTTTCCTGTTTCTAGCTTGCCGGACAATTTCCGCCAGCAGAACAAGACGCTACAGCTGGCGGAGCATTTCTTCAATCCGCGCGTAATCGAATCGGAGGAGGTGCTCGACGGATTGCTCCGCGGCCTCGCCACTCAGACCAGCCAGAGGATGGACATCAGTCTCATTCCCGACGTAAGTGCATGCAGGCGTCAAGTACTTTTTTCCTCTCCGTATTAAAAAAAAAACGCTCGTAGGGAGGAATCTCTCGTGCTAATGCATAATCGTTACTCTTGCAGATGACAAGCAAATTGTATACCAGCAATGGCAACGATCTTGGCTTGGATGCCGTCAGCCTGGACATCGAACGTGGCCGCGATCACGGCCTCCCTGGCTACAATTATTACCGTAGATATTGCGGACTTCCTGCCGCAAAGACTTTTGACGATTTCCTGGACTTCATCCCTACGGAGGTAAGCTCGAAATGAATCGCATATCCCCTTTTGCATTTTATATTATATTTTTTAT
>NW_012053501.1:0-449 GCF_000956235.1 Wasmannia auropunctata | reverse complement strand
AGGAGGGGGAAATGGAAGGACGTAACCAGATAGCCTGTCTCGCAAATAGGCGCGGTGGCATATGTGCGAGTCGAAGGCGCTTTAACCGGGCTTGACGGACGAGTCAACGTCCTGAAGGGACGATGTTACTCGATCTTAAGCCAGCGCGATCGTTGGTCCTGTTTCGGTCAAGGAACTTAATCCTTTTGACTCAGGATCGGACCAGTGCGATTTTCTGCAGGGAAGGGGAGGGTGAACGAGGGTGAGGTCGTTTAATAAATTATAGAGAAGTTAAGCATTTAATTGCTATAATTAAATTTATTGCTAGACGTGGTTACAATTTTCGCGTAGTAATTGGAAATTAGAGTTAATATTGTTAACATTTTTATTATTAGAAATAAGATTACAAATGAGTTCCGAAAGTTTTAAATTACGATTGTAGATTACAATTAATTTTGTGAAAGAGACAA
>NW_012053500.1:0-367 GCF_000956235.1 Wasmannia auropunctata | reverse complement strand
TCGTGGACTTTTATTTAATTAATCAGAAGTTTTAAGTAATTAATTTTCAAAAAAAATACTCATCACGTTTGGTAATTACTGAATCACAGTTTGATATATTAATCAAGAATATTTGACTAACAAATACTTGTGAAAATATGAAATAAGACGCTCGTATCACCATTAGTGGCAAATCGAGCGCATGTTTGTCGCATTAGTAGATGTGGCGTTTGTCATGGCACAGTCACAGAGTCGTTACAGCGTGAAAAATAAGTGTTCAAAAGAAAAGTGAGGATTATTCGATCAGTGAATAATTAAAGATTATTGTACTACTTGTGGATTCCGAAAAAGGTTGGTAGTTTTGAGTATATAGGCGAACATTATAAAT
>NW_012053499.1:0-392 GCF_000956235.1 Wasmannia auropunctata | reverse complement strand
AAAAAATCTTTATTTGATGTAGGCAAAAATAATATTAATACTTGCAGTAAATATTTATAAAATCACAATAATAAATCAATTAAAACTTTTTAAAATATACGTATGATTTTTGTTTATATTTGCTCACCATCGATGTCTGAATCGGGATAGTCTTTGAGGAAACCGATTTTTTCAGATGTGCGTCTGGACGGGATAGGGAGTTGACTATAAACATATTGACATACAGTTAAACTGATCAGAAGTACCATCGCACTTTTTAGATCCATGATTGTTCTGCGCTGTCCCTGGAAATTTTATATTTATACTTTCCTATCTGTAATTGCGTCGATATTCGTACAATTATGACAATTAATGAAATTATTAAAGCTTTTAGCTTAATTATTCTGAGAGAT
>NW_012053498.1:0-946 GCF_000956235.1 Wasmannia auropunctata | reverse complement strand
ATGCTCGGGTTGTAATCATTGATACACCGTTTTGAACAATACGATATCCTACACCAGTCTTGTCAATGATGCCAAATGTTACAAGAAATCTTCGATTTTCAGTTATTGTTAGTGGATCTCCCTTTACGCAATGACCGGCTGTGAGAACCCATTTATTATCTATGATCGTACCACTGCATTGGGATCGCTTGATATTCAAAAGTTGAGTTACTACTGCCATGAATGGAAACTGTCCGATTTTCGCATAATTTTCGCCTGCTATTTCAGTTGAGTTCATTGTTTCATCTGTCATTTAGGAAGAATGTAACAAAAATAACAATATTATCGTCTTCATGAAAGCTTTGGTAAAAGTGTTGTGAATTGTGTGCAAAAGTCATACGTAAAATTATATGTATATTTTTAATATAAATTATTTAAATATTCTATTATTATTATTATTATTGTGCAAATTAACATAACAATACCATTCAAAACCGAACATTCAGGCGCGAGGTTTAATTCAAAGATTTGCGCCTGAATATTCAGTTTTGGATGACATTGTTACGACATTTTACCTTTCTCTAACAAAAGTTTCAACAATGCACAGATCTTATATTACCGTTTACCGTTTAAATTTTTATGTTTAATTTATCGTTCTTAACATTGAGAATGATCTGAATGTGGGTCGTAACGTCTATATTAATCATATTAATTATTGTATTTTAACTTATGTTGGAGCATTACCCCGTTCTGGCCAATAGCCTATATTGTATTTATTAAAACAAAAAAAGTTTATTGTTCAGCCCAATACTTAATTCAAATTTTAATAAAGAAAAAATCTTTATTTGATGTAGGCAAAAATAATATTAATACTTGCAGTAAATATTTATAAAATCACAATAATAAATCAATTAAAACTTTTTAAAATATACGTATGATTTTTGTTTATATTTGCTCACCATCGATG
>NW_012053497.1:0-460 GCF_000956235.1 Wasmannia auropunctata | reverse complement strand
TTTTCTACATTTGTCATTTAAATTATTATTCACTTCCAGCGTATTTTCCATATAAAATAATTAAATAATATCGACGTGTAAATAAACGCGAAATAAGAAAGGAAAAATACATGTTTATTAAGAAATAATTTATATATATACTTACTAGAAAAGAGAATTTCTTTCGGCATTTTCAGTAAGGCTATATCGTTGTGGACCTGACCTCGTGTGTAGTTCGGATGTACAAATGCTCGGGTTGTAATCATTGATACACCGTTTTGAACAATACGATATCCTACACCAGTCTTGTCAATGATGCCAAATGTTACAAGAAATCTTCGATTTTCAGTTATTGTTAGTGGATCTCCCTTTACGCAATGACCGGCTGTGAGAACCCATTTATTATCTATGATCGTACCACTGCATTGGGATCGCTTGATATTCAAAAGTTGAGTTACTACTGCCATGAATGGAAACTGTC
>NW_012053496.1:12897-13772 GCF_000956235.1 Wasmannia auropunctata | reverse complement strand
AATATTAATTTTGTTAAATGTACATTAAGACCTTTTTTTGTAAGAAAACATATAATTTGCTTTTAACGATTAACTTATGATAATAAAACAGATTTATTTCGTATTTATTTATTTTTTAATGGAAAAGTTTTTGTTTTGTGAACAGAGCATTTGACCTTGTTTAGACAAAAAATCTTTGTAGAAACATAAAATGATTACAAAGGTAAACTTTCAATAAAGCATGGCTAACGAACACGAGAGAGTCGGAGTATGCCGTTTGTGTGGAAAACAGTCTCGAAACTGTTTTCCAATATTTCAAGATGAAGACAATATTCTCGAAAAAATAAATACATGTTTACCGATCGATGTAAGTTTAAGAGATGTATGATACATTTTGGCACGTTTAAACTATTGAACTTACATTTTTATTACATAATATATAAATAATATTATATTCTTCGTGTTTTTAGATTTCTCCGGATGATAAATTACCTTCCAATGTATGCAGATGTTGCTCATATCGTTTAAGTATTAGTTATAAACTGCGTTGTACTGCAGTTGAGGTAGATGAGCGTCTGCGAATGCAATTACAGCAGCAGAGCGATGTAATTGTCAATACAAATAAAGATACAAATAACTTTTCAGAGAACTTTCTAAATATTAAACGACAGATTATAGAAGAGAACGTTCTGCATTATCAAAATGATACACAAGAGATCAGAGATAAAATAAATATTTATAATGATTGGAAAACAAAACGAGAAGATATTGATGAAATTAGTTACGAAAAGAAAGCTGTTATTTCAACGGAAGATAACGAAATGGCAGCGTCAGTTAATTTAGTGGCTGAAATTGATATTGTTGAAATGAAATATGAAGATGTGATGGAAGCCTCA
>NW_012053496.1:0-367 GCF_000956235.1 Wasmannia auropunctata | reverse complement strand
CAAAATTTGATTAAAATCCTGCATAAGCTTAACTCCTCATTCTGCTGTGTCATTTATGACTTTAAGCGTTTTCACAATTTCCATATCAATTTCATATCAATTTCATTAAATAAGCTGCTATTACTTTTTTTAGAAAGTTTAAGAGAAAAATGTTTATTCGTCGATAGTTTTCAATTATAAAGTTTTCATGCACTAAATTTCAAAAATAAAAATATATACTAAAATAAAATTTAAAAGAATTTTAAATTGAGAGTTAATTGCATAATTCACTCAGGTGTTTTTCTCTTTTTCTTTCTTTCTCTGAAGCACATTACGGAAATATTGCCATTTAATATTTGCAAAAAACAAACTTGATATTTACAAAGTG
>NW_012053495.1:0-471 GCF_000956235.1 Wasmannia auropunctata | reverse complement strand
TTCTTAACTCCTAATCGATCTTTTTTTTGACATTTTGATTAGATAAGATAATTTATATTAATTTCTATACTTTCCCATATGTAAATTTTTATTTATTGATAAATAATAGTAGTAACATTATTTGCTAGTATTTCTTACTAAAAATCACATTTATTCTGAATCTTGCCTTATGACTACTCTTATATTATCCCAAATGAATTAGAAAAATTGTATTCAAATATTAAAAAAGTTTTTTGACTAATTGTCATTATTTATCCAACTAAAAATTGTCATTATTTGCCCCAGGAGCTACTTTTTCCTTTAAAACTTTACTGAAAAAAATAAAATTAATAACAAGCATAGGAATTATATCAAAATAGGGTAAAAAAGGTATCGTATAACATAGAATAGGTTAGATCTTATTCAACGATTCAGTAATTAAGAAAATATAATTTCAAATAACAAAAAAAATCCAGATTTTACCTTATTTCA
>NW_012053494.1:0-472 GCF_000956235.1 Wasmannia auropunctata | reverse complement strand
AACATATAATTTGCGTAGCGCAAAACATATTGTAGAATCGCTTGAAGAAAGCAATTCCGATGGTGATTCCGAACACTTTGATTCGGACAACGAAGAATTTATTATTAATTTATTTATAATAAATAAAACATTTGTATGTATAATCTAATTCCATCTGTTTTCTCTGTCTTAACTTCCACGATAACATGAACATATTACTTTTTAATATAATTTTAATTATGTAAACAGTATTTATTAATAATTCACTTTATAAATTGGCAAGATTTGTACTTAAAATACCTAATTTTCATTGAAATTATTTTTAGAAAGTTTTATTAGAAAGATTCAAATTACTATTAAATGAACTGAAAATATCCCAACTTCTGGCTATGTGGAAAAATATTTTACTTTGCATTTCTGCAACAACAATAATTTTTATTAAAGTACATCCTTTTAACTAAAGAATCACGCAAGGTTTACTTCATTTCATGAA
>NW_012053493.1:0-416 GCF_000956235.1 Wasmannia auropunctata | reverse complement strand
AGTAGCATATTACAAGAAATAAAAAATAGAAAAATTATAAAATGCTTATTATAAAAGAATGAAAAATATAACTTGTCATATATTTTTATAGAATGGCTGAAAGATCGGGACAAGAAACATATAATTTGCGTAGCGCAAAACATATTGTAGAATCGCTTGAAGAAAGCAATTCCGATGGTGATTCCGAACACTTTGATTCGGACAACGAAGAATTTATTATTAATTTATTTATAATAAATAAAACATTTGTATGTATAATCTAATTCCATCTGTTTTCTCTGTCTTAACTTCCACGATAACATGAACATATTACTTTTTAATATAATTTTAATTATGTAAACAGTATTTATTAATAATTCACTTTATAAATTGGCAAGATTTGTACTTAAAATACCTAATTTTCATTGAAATTATTT
>NW_012053492.1:0-554 GCF_000956235.1 Wasmannia auropunctata | reverse complement strand
CTGAGGCGGTCAGCTGTAGACTACCAATCTGTCGACCCGGGTTCAATTCCCCTGATTCCTGAATTTTATTTTTTTTTTTTTTTTTTACAATGTTAAATATGTATTACATTATTATGTAAAATAAAAATAATCAAATTGACATTGTTTTGATTGAAAAATTTCACTTTTAATTTGCATTTAAAATAATTCAATGAACATAATTGCTATTAACAATCTTATTATTTTACATGTTCTGTCCGATATAAAACTAATCAAATGCCGCTTTTAACACAGTTTAACCTTCAAACCGTACATGAGTGCGAATTCGCACCGCGAAAATTTTCGAATTGCTGGCATTTGCACAGAGATATCTGTCGCGGCTTATCCCCACTACGTTAAATATGCCCGGAACCTCAGGTGTCAGGTTCGAACATGTACAGCCTCAGTCTCTTGCAGATTGACAAGATATGAACTACGGAAGTTTGTTGTGGTGCATATTCGCACTTGTATGTAAAATAGTGTGTGCCAGATCGGTGCCTAGTTTTTTCATTCGTAGACGCTATCCTCATTAAAAA
>NW_012053491.1:0-349 GCF_000956235.1 Wasmannia auropunctata | reverse complement strand
GATTTTGAAAAGGCTTATATATGTTAAAGTACTCTAGTAGTAGATTATTTTAGCAAAGGGACACCGACCCCATTCGCAGCCGTTTTCGAGAAAAACCGGGTTAAAGTTTATACCGTTCCATGTATACCGCTCGCGTTGAGCTCATTGTCGAGAAGGTGGCGCAGCTGAGGCGGTCAGCTGTAGACTACCAATCTGTCGACCCGGGTTCAATTCCCCTGATTCCTGAATTTTATTTTTTATTTTTTTTTTACAATGTTAAATATGTATTACATTATTATGTAAAATAAAAATAATCAAATTGACATTGTTTTGATTGAAAAATTTCACTTTTAATTTGCATTTAAAATAA
>NW_012053490.1:0-350 GCF_000956235.1 Wasmannia auropunctata | reverse complement strand
AAGGGGACAACGCATGGTGTAGGACACCGATTTTGAAAAGGCTTATATATGTTAAAGTACTCTAGTAGTAGATTATTTTAGCAAAGGGACACGACCCCATTCGCAGCCGTTTTCGAGAAAAACCGGGTTAAAGTTTATACCGTTCCATGTATACCGCTCGCGTTGAGCTCATTGTCGAGAAGGTGGCGCAGCTGAGGCGGTCAGCTGTAGACTACCAATCTGTCGACCCGGGTTCAATTCCCCTGATTCCTGAATTTTTATTTTTTTATTTTTTTTTTTACAATGTTAAATATGTATTACATTATTATGTAAAATAAAAATAATCAAATTGACATTGTTTTGACTGAAAA
>NW_012053489.1:0-1029 GCF_000956235.1 Wasmannia auropunctata | reverse complement strand
ATGTGATTTTTTAAATAAAAATTTTTTTTACCTACCATCACCCACTATCACCACCCACCACAACCACCAACTACCACCTACCACCATTACCCATCATTAACCACCACCACCGCCCATTTTAATTAAACGAATTTTAACAATTTAAAAAAAAATAAATTTTCAAAAAATTATATTTTAATCGGCCATTTTGAATCGGTTATTTTTAAATAAAATCGATTTTTTAAAAAATAGCCACATGTTCATCTTTAAGATGAGCCCATAAAGAAGTCTATATCTTTATTTTTCTGGAAGATATGAATTTTTAAACATTGGGGAAAAGAGGCTTCAACGCAGGTAACACGGCCATTTTAAGATAGGATACATTAAAAATGTCTTCATAAAGTAGCTCTTAACTAAATTACGCGATATTTCGCAATATTCTATATTTATTATAAATATAATTTAAAGTTGTAACTTTTTCTATTGTACACCTTTATTGCCATCGTATACATTGCAATAATTATATTAGCTTTACGTTAAACTAACGCTTAAAGCTAGTATAACACTTACATAAATGTACATGGAAAGAATGATTTTGTTAAAAGGTTTAAAAATTTTACTGATCTGCAAATAATTTTTTTGTTGAATTGTCAAAATAGTTTGGAATATTAAAATTGATAAGCATTACTATAAAACGTTTTGATATTCGAGCAATCATTTTGATTTTTGCATAAAATCATTTTGATTATTAAACAAAAATTATTTTCAGATTTGAATCCAGCAAAATTGTTCTTTCCTTGTACACTTTATGAAAAATTTTATGCTTTATATAGGTAGAGTCATTCGAGATAAACGTGCGCACTTTTTAGTTGACGTTTGATTAATTAAAAACGTGCAGACTTGAATAAAAAAAAATATAATTCTTTGTGTAGCCTATTTATTATATTTCTTAAAAAAAAAAAAAACAATTTATATCCAACTTCTCTCATATTTTAACAAAAAAAAAATTATCTCGAAGAGACGAATGCGCCCACTTGACCCGTACTTGTA
>NW_012053488.1:0-475 GCF_000956235.1 Wasmannia auropunctata | reverse complement strand
TTGTATAATTCAAATTAATATTTTTCGTAAAATATAATTTTTCACATTAGACATAACATAATTTAAAAAGTAATATTAACGTCAAATATTTTAGAAATATATTTTATTGACTTTGTTTTAAAGTGAAAATTTTCCTGAATATAAAACTGTATAAAAGATATTTTGTTATTTTTCAATCTGATATAACATTTCAATGCTATCGGACATTGACAAACTTCTCGTTTATTTTATTTTATACTTTAACGATAAAATATTAATACATAAAACATTAACATTATTTTCTTCAATATTTTGGCTTTTTTATTCAACGATTTTATGCCACTCTGCGATAAATCTTTGCTAATAAATTCAAGAATAAACTATGTGGAAGCCCAAAGGGGAAAGCCCAAAGCATGAGTATTATGATACCTCTCCATAGATCACAACAGATCTCTCTAGGTCGCGATGACACTCTGGCGTCTATCGCTCGTTCTCT
>NW_012053487.1:0-499 GCF_000956235.1 Wasmannia auropunctata | reverse complement strand
TACCAATCAATTGTAATCACCTCACATTATATTAAAAATTCAATATAATTCAATTTCGATATGCCTTTACATACATGTACTCATACACTCCCGTTCGATAGCATTAGTCTAGCTTTCCGATTAAGAAATTAATATTTGTATCTTTAGATTTAAGAATAAATTATGATTTTGTTAATTTAAATTCTGTACTTCTTTAAAGACCTTCATCCCCATTCATTACTTGCCTAACCGAGAGACGCGCTTGGTCCGATCCCAGGTCATAGGGATTAAGTTCCTTGACCTAAAACAGGACCAACGAACGCGCTGGTTCAACAAACGAAGTAATAGTGTCCTTTTAAGGACATTGACTCGTTTTCGAACCTTTGCAAAGCGCCTTCGACTCGCATCGTGCGCCTCTGTGCGTACCTGCGAGATAGCTTACTTAGTTACGTCCTTCCTTACCCCTCTACTTCCAATTCCATCTCGTTCACGCACGAGACTCACTCTCTCTATCTACAAG
>NW_012053486.1:0-369 GCF_000956235.1 Wasmannia auropunctata | reverse complement strand
TTTTTTATAACTTCTTCCCTCCTTCAACCGCAACCTTTTATGAGATCCACAATTAACTTTCATCTACACTTCCCCGTTATAATTTTATTTTAACATATCTGTATACCAATCAATTGTAACCACCTCACATTATATTAAAAATTCAATATAATTCAATTTCGATATGCCTTTACATACATGTACTCATACACTCCCGTTCGATAGCATTAGTTTAGTTTTGCGATTAAGAAATTAATATTTTGTATCTCTAGATTTAAGAATAAATTATGATTTTGTTAATTTAAATTCTGTACTTCTTTAAAGACCTTCATCCCCATTCATTATTTGCCTAACCGAGAGACGCGCTTGGTCCGATCCCAGGTCATAGGG
>NW_012053485.1:0-395 GCF_000956235.1 Wasmannia auropunctata | reverse complement strand
AAATCATCAAACCTTAGAGTCGTTGTTTGCACAGTTTGACCAACTCACGACTCCTCTTCCCCGGGGAATTTTCACAATAGGCCCGGAGTTCTTTGACCGTGACGAAATCCGTTCGCACGTGAGAACTGCCCCCCGGAACTCGTACATTCCCGTTTACCTGCCACACTTCCAATACCCATACAAGGTTCCTATTGAATTTTTCTATAACTTCTTCCCTCCTTCAACCGCAACCTTTTATGAGATCCACAATTAACTTTCATCTACACTTCCCCGTTATAATTTTATTTTAACATATCTGTATACCAATCAATTGTAACCACCTCACATTATATTAAAAATTCAATATAATTCAATTTCGATATGCCTTTACATACATGTACTCATACACTCCCGTT
>NW_012053484.1:0-1229 GCF_000956235.1 Wasmannia auropunctata | reverse complement strand
TACCTCGACTCAACGAAATTGACCGTTGTCGGTTTCCTTGAGAAGAATTCAGTTTTAGCAAATAGTATAGAACCGAACGTGAGAGATATTTATTACCAAAAACAAATAAGGTATCTCAGTACACAATTTACCTGCGAAGAAAAACCTAAGTTCGGAACGTTTTTTTTGTTGTAAAAGAAAAAGGCTAACAGATAAACTGTCAACAAGTATGTTTGGGCTGGATTCATGACAAAACCGAAAATTCCATAGAATAAAATAATAAACAGCCCACACATGTCGAGTCGTAAACAAGATAGCCCAACAGAAAAATTCAAGATCTCACGTTCGGAATAAACATTGATTTTTGCCGCGGTCGGATCAAACGAATTTGGCCCGATAGATACGACCACCAATAGAAAATCTACTAAATAAGAATCATATCAGGGACCCACCAATAACAAGGTGCGAAACCTAAGAATTCGGCAATGCATCTGAGGTGGTTCACCAATGAGTAGCTTTAAGAATTGATAATTGTAAAACGGGCGGAGTAATCCCAAATTGAATCTCCCAACCAAATTCATTTTTTCCTCAAATTGCCACCTCCCACATCCCATGAGTTTCTGTATATAAGCCGGGATATTCCAGAACTCGACACATTGAAAATCTGAGTCTATCCAATCGTTCTGACACCCGTCAGAAATTAGCCAGCCTGTTAGAGTCAGTGCGCGTTTAAGTCAAAGTGACCATTCTGACCGCCTGATCCAGCCTATTCACCCTTGAGCGAACGACCTGAGTAGCCAAGCGGCCTTCACTACCCAGCCAGTTACCAGCTTTTCGAACCAGTAAGTCGTTAAATCTTTCATTGCCACCTCGCGTCCCTTCTTCTATTTCGGATATTATTTTATACTCGTTATAGTGAACAACCGAGAGTTCACTCGCCCCACTGTTTCGCGGAGCCGTTAGCCTAGGCGTTCCCGCCAGTTAGCCCGGAGAAATGCGCGACAATTGCTCGACGAAGCCTTTGAAGAGTGGCGCCGGACCCTTCAAGATGCGGAACACGCGGGCCTGATTGGCGCAACTTCTAAACCCCGATCTCCATCCCCAGAAAAGTCACATTCGCCTCAAGCTTCTCCACCGCCCTCTCCTTCCTCCTCTGCTGTAACGCAGAGAATCTTTCCCGATACTCCTCCGCATTCCAACCCGTCACCCCACGCTCGTTTCAGAAACGAAGAAGAATCTGAAACCTCGCC
>NW_012053483.1:0-626 GCF_000956235.1 Wasmannia auropunctata | reverse complement strand
TTGTTACTGTAATCTGATAATTTTGTAACAGCAACCAAAAAATAATACTAGAATAAATTTTGTTGCGGAAAATAAAAGTGTTTGATAACGAATTGCTTCAGCTCAACCAAAGTTTTGATTATTACAACCAAATGTTTGACTATTACAACTGTTACGTCCGGTGGACTCCACGATTTCTTCGTTTTGTGAACGCGATAAGATACATTCTTAAATATAATAAAGGCCATCAATCGACAAAATACCTCGACTCAACGAAATTGACCGTTGTCGGTTTCCTTGAGAAGAATTCAGTTTTAGCAAATAGTATAGAACCGAACGTGAGAGATATTTATTACCAAAAACAAATAAGGTATCTCAGTACACAATTTACCTGCGAAGAAAAACCTAAGTTCGGAACGTTTTTTTTGTTGTAAAAGAAAAAGGCTAACAGATAAACTGTCAACAAGTATGTTTGGGCTGGATTCATGACAAAACCGAAAATTCCATAGAATAAAATAATAAACAGCCCACACATATCGAGTCGTAAACAAGATAGCCCAACAGAAAAATTCAAGATCTCACGTTCGGAATAAACATTGATTTTTGCCGCGGTCGGATCAAACGAATTTGGCCCGATAGATACGAAC
>NW_012053482.1:0-943 GCF_000956235.1 Wasmannia auropunctata | reverse complement strand
CTGACATAACGTGGAAGAGAACCTCGATGAATTATAACCTTACGTACACCCCAATACTAACCAAACTTATCCAACGTGTCACGACGCAAACTGTCATCGCCGCGAAAGTTCAGAGCGCGACTTCGACTTCGTGCGAGGCTGCAAGATTAGAAATTCTAGCGCATCTTGTGTCAGAAATTGTAAAAGTACACTTCCCCCATTCCGCAACTGGTCGACGATAATGACGTTTCTTAATCTGAAATTCCTACATTTCGGACTTTGCATTGCAATATCTCCGCTCGTAGGACATGTAGAAAAAAATAAACACACTTTTGTTATATAAATCGAACCCAAGTTATCAATTAAGTCTAGTTAGAACTTAATCGGTTCGACCGTTATTGAGATCTCAAAATCTCGGGTGCTCGCAACGCGACGGCTCGCGTTAAGAGACCCGGCATGGCTTGTTTGAACACTTGACACCAAGCCACTACCGTGTCTACTCTCCTGATCATGTCGAACAGTAAATGCACTGTGGAAAGTAAATTATCGGATGATAAGTGCCTCGTCGTGGAGTTTATCAATGAGAGACAGAAACCTGTTCAAGTGGGGTTTCAAGCCTGGTTAAAGGAAGAAGATAAATCAGACTTACATCACCTTCTAAATTCTGAAGTGATCATTCGATGGCCCATTAAAGAAGACATCAAATGTGCCCGAATGGTGGAAAAAATTCTAAAGAAGAAAGATATCATTTGGGAAAATCTAATTGTAAGGGTGAGATCTGTGGGAAGTAATTCTTTTAACATACACTGGAAAAAATGTTTTGTTCTAAGAATCAAAATTTTGTTGAAATTACAAAATAATTTGGTTAAAATGTACCCAACAAAACTATTTAGTTGGTGAGCACAAATATTTGTGTTATTTATATTTTGTTACCGTAATCTGATAATTTTGTAACAGCAACTAA
>NW_012053481.1:0-609 GCF_000956235.1 Wasmannia auropunctata | reverse complement strand
ATGGAATTACACGGATAGAAAGGGAGACCCGACGAATCTTAAAATTTTTACGAACTTTGACAAGTTCCATGGCGCGAATAAAAAATCGCATGCAAATGCAGTTTACAGCTTTCGAAAGAGTGAATCTTTACCTTTAATTTGCTTTTTTTTTAGCGTTGTACGATTTTTTTCACCAAGTTATTCAACATTTAAGCACACGGAAAAAACAATCATGGTTAAATGAACAATATATGTTTGGTTAAGTATATTTTGGTAGAAGTAAATATAATTTCTGGTTATTACAATGAAATGTTTTGGTATGTAACCAGAACTATTAGGTATAATACCGGTTTGAATTTGGTTATACGTATATAGTAATAATATCTAAATGTCTGGTTATTAAGACTACAAGAAAAAAAAGTATGGTTGAATTTGCCTGACATGTATGGTTAAAGAAATATTGGTGGAACTAAACAGAATTTTTGGTTATCATAATTAAATAATCTGGTTTTTATATCTACATTACAACGTTCTCCGCGTTCCAGTAAAAATGCAGGTCGACAGTCACCGACAATTGCGACGCGAATTATACGTATAGAGAGATTAGAGAGTATATGGCGGAAAACGGCT
>NW_012053480.1:0-334 GCF_000956235.1 Wasmannia auropunctata | reverse complement strand
GTAAAAATAGGCAAACTTCAAGATAGAGCAACTTCGTCAAAAATGATCGTATCGAGATGTTCAAAAAAGCATTTTACAGCTTGAAATCTCTACTTTCCAAATCGGTACTTGAGAAAACGATCCTACTGATCTTTCATGGAATTACACGGATAGAAAGGGAGACCCGACGAATCTCAAAATTTTTTACGAACTTTGACAAGTTCCATGGCGCGAATAAAAAATCGCATGCAAATGCAGTTTACAGCTTTCGAAAGAGTGAATCTTTACCTTTAATTTGCTTTTTTTTAGCGTTGTACGATTTTTTTCACCAAGTTATTCAACATTTAAGCACACG
>NW_012053479.1:0-374 GCF_000956235.1 Wasmannia auropunctata | reverse complement strand
ATATATATATATATATATACACTGGTCCAAAAAATTAAAGGATCACCTGTTCTAGCCTCTAAAAATAGGCAAACTTCAAGATAGAGCAACTTCGTCAAAAATGATCATATCGAGATGTTCAAAAAAGCATTTTACAGCTTGAAATCTCTACTTTCCAAATCGGTACTTGAGAAAACGATCCTACTGATCTTTCATGGAATTACACGGATAGAAAGGGAGACCCGACGAATCTCAAAATTTTTTACGAACTTTGACAAGTTCCATGGCGCGAAATAAAAAATCGCATGCAAATGCAGTTTACAGCTTTCGAAAGAGTGAATCTTTACCTTTAATTTGTCTTTTTTTAGCGTTGTACGATTTTTTTCACCAAGTTA
>NW_012053478.1:0-368 GCF_000956235.1 Wasmannia auropunctata | reverse complement strand
AATACTCGGAATGGACGCCGGAACCAAACGACCGTATCCCCTCATACCTGGGAAATGGAGTAGGCCTTTTAAAGAATGTTTCGTCGACAGAAATTCCTAATGAAGACTCCCACCGAAATAACGCTGGATACTCTAACTCTGGGACAGACCCTATCTCCGAGCTGCTCAAGCTACTGGGCTTTGGAAATATGACAGATATTCCGGCAATTTTGCAACAAATTTCATCCATTATTAGACTTGTCTCGCCGGTGGTAAGCAAAATAGTCCAGCTTTTAGAACTCTTCAATCTCAGTAATTCCTCCCCATCTCAGAACGTGGATTTTCAATCAGTTCTTTCGCAAGGCAACCCCTCCACCACGAGAGGGGTT
>NW_012053477.1:0-535 GCF_000956235.1 Wasmannia auropunctata | reverse complement strand
TTGCGGCTAATCAGTTAGTGTCAAACCCCATGCTGGCCACTGTAAATTATAAAGCGCTTATCCCTAACTACCGAGTCTTGCGAATGGGCATCATAAAAGGTGTCCCCCAGGATTTCAGCCTGGATGATATCAAAAACTCTATTATCTCTGATCATAAAATCAGTGAAGTTCAAAGGCTTAACAGAAAAATCACGATTAATGGTAAGACACAATATGTGCCATCCCGTACTGTATGTATAAAATTTTCAGGCCAAACGCTGCCCTCTCACGTCGTCCTTTTCTGGTCTCGACACGAAGTACGACCATATATTCCAAGAGTGAGGATATGCTACAATTGTTATAAAGCGGGACATACCAGCGTGGCGTGTCGCAGCCCCCCGAGATGCATCTTCTGCGGGAACTCTCCGCACGCCGAGGACGTCGCCTGCCCATTGAAAGACGGTAAACCAAGCTGCATAAACTGCACGGGTGAGCACCTCCCCACAAATATTGCATGCCCTGCCATTACCAATCAAAGAAATATCCTCACAATTGC
>NW_012053476.1:0-348 GCF_000956235.1 Wasmannia auropunctata | reverse complement strand
AAAAAACATTGACTAAATGTTATCATATTCCTATTTTAAGTACATCAATATTATTCTTGAAAGCTGCACTATACAATTTGATTAGAATCCTTATTTTTTGATTTTTTTCAAAAAAGGATATTCATAACGATTATCAGATAATTTTTTGTTTTTAAGTCGGCGAGAACGATTATTGGATGATTTTTAAATACCAATTCCCTATAACGATTATGAGCTAATTTAATAGTTATCAATCACCCCCGATAACGATTATTAGGTGACGCTTATCATATCGATCTTATTATGGTATCTAAGAGTATTACGGCCAGTACTTGTAATACAGCTACTTGGCGATTTCAGTGTTAAAAG
>NW_012053475.1:0-794 GCF_000956235.1 Wasmannia auropunctata | reverse complement strand
TAACACTGAAATCGCCAAGTGGCTGTATTATAAGTACTGGCCGTAATACTCTTAGATACCATAATAGGATCGATATGATAAGCGTCACCTAATAATCGTTATCGGAGGTGATTGATAACTATTAAATTAGCTCATAATCGTTATGGGGAATTAGTATTTAAAAATCATCCGATAATCGCCGACTTAAAAACAAAAAATTACCTGATAATCGTTATGAATATCCTTTTTTGAAAAAAATCGAAAAATAAGGATTCTAATCAAATTGTATAGTGCAGCTTTCAAGGATAATATTGGTGTACTTAAAATAGGAATATGATAACTTCAGTTTGATTTTAGTCAAATAGATTTAGTCAATGTTTTTTTCAATCAAAAATTTGGAAATATTCGTTATTTTCGATTATAATAACCAGTCCCTGGTTATAAAATATCTATCATAATTTTTTAAACTAAGTATCAAAAATTTCATTAATAATGTAACAAATTCACTCAAAAATTGATGTAAATACGTACAAAATGTACTCTATGTTTTAACTCATTAATACATAGAGTACGTTTTGTAAGTATTTACATCAATTTTTGAATTTGTTACATTATTAATGAAATTTTTGATACTCGGTTTAAAAAATTATGGTAGCTATATTATAACCAGGGACTAATTATTAAAACCGAAAATAACGAATATTTCCAAATTTTTGATTGAAAAAAACATTGACTAAATGTTATCATATTCCTATTTTAAGTACATCAATATTATTCTTGAAAGCTGCACTATACAATTTGATTAGAATCCTTAT
>NW_012053474.1:0-461 GCF_000956235.1 Wasmannia auropunctata | reverse complement strand
TACACGTGCGGCATGGCGTACGCACGTTTTTATACGTGCGACCACGGCCTGCGCATGGACGGCGAGAATGCTGAGCGCTATCTGTTTGAACCTGTTGGACGTGAATCACAAGCACGTTAATATTACGCAAATTCATTGCGCAAACGAGTTGCAACTACGCAGCGCCAGCGACGATGAGCCGATCGTCGTAAAATTGACGGACCAACGGTTGTCCGTCGTTGTATTTTTCGAGGTGGCGTAAAGCTTGGCGATTATAAGCTGAAGCGCTACTACGTCGGCTTCGATCGCAACCACGGGCACTTTGCCTGTCATCAATCGCCACCAGTACAGCCTAGCGACGACGATGACGACGGTGACGACAACGTTGTCGTGACACGTCACCGAATAACTTTTATTCAGGCGAAGATGGCCGGCATACCCTCGTCCGGCGCTCTTCTTTCTTACGCCTATTCTCGCGGATA
>NW_012053473.1:0-464 GCF_000956235.1 Wasmannia auropunctata | reverse complement strand
CTTCTCTCGTCTCTGCGCGTAGCTCTCGTTCCTTTCTTAATCCTCGACACGCGAACGCGTGTGCATGTGCATGCCTGTCGCGTATACTTGTGCACTCGCACAGATGAACGATATAAGCGGATAATACCGAGGCGGTGCGCCCTGGCGACTTTACCTTCCTTTCTACGTACAGGTACGATCGGACGCCGGGATGCAAGTGCACTCGCATTATTCATTCGGCGTCCTTACCCTGCGATCGCGGGACCGACCCGATCCCCGTGGCACCTGTCTTTGATGGTGGCAGGCGCGAGACGCGGTTCGCTCGCGCAGTCCGCCTATCACCGCACTGTACGATGCGCTTGCCATTAATTATCTGGCTATATGCTTCGGAGATCCGAGGCAAAAGCCGACTTCGGTCGTCTTAACGAGCCACAGAACGCTCCGCCGATCGGGAATCGATACTAACGGTGCAGGGTGCAGTATTG
>NW_012053472.1:0-479 GCF_000956235.1 Wasmannia auropunctata | reverse complement strand
GTGTGTTGAGGATTAAGTAAGGACGAAACAGTGCGTGATGCAGAGACGAGAAGAAAAAGAAGAAGAAAAGAAAAAGAGAAAGTCTCTCGTAGACAAATTTTCATGTGCCAAAACGCGGAGAGCGAAGTAAAGCTCGTCCATCGGACGAGCCCTTATTTGGGCCCTTGCAATTGGGCAGATTCACTATTTGGGAAATCGCAAAAGATCAAAATGCATTATTAAGATCTTAAATTATATACTTTTTCATCGCATAAAATGAAACGTAAAATGCAAATTTGTTAAAAAGAGATTAACGTCAACAAGTATTACAGCTTATAATACGCGTATAATTACTTTTTATATTTATTTATTTTCTAATTGTAAAATACAAAAATAAAATATGTACTGTTATTTGCTTATTGCAATTTTTATATAGAAATCCATTTTTATTCAGCAATTTGCACTCTCTCTTTATATATAAATATATTTACACGCGTAAA
>NW_012053471.1:0-712 GCF_000956235.1 Wasmannia auropunctata | reverse complement strand
TCGTCAATTTTGGCGTTGCACAGTTATGTCGCAAATATGATCTTATCAGGAGACTGAACGTTCTTGTCAACCAGAAGATCAAGATCAAAAACGTAAACTTATGCTCGTCAAGATCGAGCAATTGTCAACGCAACACTTCGGAAAAGAATTATCACTGCAACCCGAATTTCAGAAGAAGTTCTGCATAATCAAGCAATTAGCGATCAAACTATTCGAAATTGTTTAAGAGAGACTGGCCTAAGATCTCAAAACTAGTGTTACAGTTAAAAGCAGTTCATTGACACACTCGTCTACAATTCGCCAAGGACCACGTAAATTGGACTCTTCTAATTTCCACTTCAATAAGTCTGACCATCGTGAAATTGTTTTTAATACATTTATTACTGATTCACGCTACTTTGTTCAAGAGCGGTCAAGCAACTTCACTCTACGTGCGAATTTTGTCTACAGTAATTCTGCGGTAAGGGCGCAACGCCTTGGTATTATCCGCTTATATCGTTATCTGTGCGAGTGCACAAGCATGCAATACCGGACAGCCACGCACATGCACACGCGCTTGTGTGTTGAGGATTAAGTAAGGACGAAACAGTGCGTGATGCAGAGACGAGAAGAAAAAGAAGAAGAAAAGAAAAAGAGAAAGTCTCTCGTAGACAAATTTTCATGTGCCAAAACGCGGAGAGCGAAGTAAAGCTCGTCCATCGGACGAGCCCTT
>NW_012053470.1:0-746 GCF_000956235.1 Wasmannia auropunctata | reverse complement strand
CCCAGATCATAATACCGTAATATCTGGCCAAACTATTACAAAGCTTCCATTAAATGAACGAGCGGTCAAAGTTCTCTATGACACCGTCATGTGCGTGGCCATTTGAGACGAATAAACAAAATCGAGACTCGTCAGTAAAGGGGACAGGACTGACTTTGATTCTAATTTCCACAACCCTTTGCAATTCGTAGATGAGTGTGTCGATTAATTACTGTTAACTGTGACATATGTTTTCGAGATCTTAGTTTCTTTTAAACGGTTTTGATTAGTTTGATAGCTAATTGTTTGTTCAGTTCAGTTTGTTTGTTCGTTCAGTTTCCTGATAACAAGACCTTGCTTGCGATTGGATGAGATTGAAAAATGGCAACGATCGCTCGTCAGTTTGGCGTTGCACAATCAGTCGTATCGCAAGTGTGGACTCGTTACCATTTTCCAGAAGTGGGAAATAACATCAGTCAAAGAAACGTCAATTTTGACGTTGCACAGTTATGTCGCAAATATAGTCTTATCAGGAGACTGAACGTTCTTGTCAACCAGAAGATCAAGATCAAAAACATAAAACTTATGCTCGTCAAGATCGAGCAATTGTCAACGCAACACTTCGGAAAAGAATTATCACTGCAACCCGAATTTCAGAAGAAGTTCTGCATAATCAAGCAATTAGCGATCAAACCATTCGAAATCGTTTAAGAGAGACTGGCCTAAGATCTACAAAACAAGTGTTACAGTTAAAAGCAGTTCATTGA
>NW_012053469.1:0-452 GCF_000956235.1 Wasmannia auropunctata | reverse complement strand
ACATGTTCGTGCGCGTTGTTATCAAATTCTACAGTAAATTTTTGCTCATTTTCAAAGTTTAATTACTCAGCGAATAATTAACGTAAAAAAATCAAAAAAGAATTTTACAGAAAAAACTCTTTAATATAAGGTTTTAACTCTTTAATATAAGCTTTTGTTTAATTTTTAACAGTTTTATATTAAAAAATGTGATCAGTTTTAAATAAGGACGTATTTAATATATCTAAGGTCTTAAAATTTGCGATCGAAAAACTTCATCAATGCATTGTAGCGCATGGCTGTTACTCCTAGAGGAAGCATGGCGACCAGATCTATCCGCCCAGATCATAATACCGTAATATCTGGCCAAACTATTACAAAGCTTCCATTAAATGAACGAGCGGTCAAAGTTCTCTATGACACCGTCATGTGCGTGGCCATTTGAGACGAATAAACAAAATCGAGACTCGTCA
>NW_012053468.1:0-1160 GCF_000956235.1 Wasmannia auropunctata | reverse complement strand
ATTCTGAGTGGTGGACCTGGACACAGAAACGTCACCATGAAGTTCCAGAGCCAGAGGAGTTACGGCATTAACTTCATCGTTCAGGTGTATGCATGCGTTGATATATAATCGACTACAGTGAAAGTAGCTACTCCTATTGGTGATTTTTGGATGCAACTAAGATGAAAATGTAAAATAATCAATCTTAGAAGTCAAAATCAATCCAGTATACCCTAAACTATTTATTGCAATACTGTCACCATTGCTGCTGAAGGCATGTCACTGAATATTCTTGTTATTCACTTTAATTATTTGAAGTCTTGTATATATCACCAATAAATCAATGTAATTGATGTAATTGCGTGTTTTTCTTTAAAATTTTTAAATTTATATACTTATGTACTATATTGTAACCTTTACATAGAAATCCATTTTTATTTAACAATTTTTATTCTCTTTTTTTATATTAATTTACTTACATGCATAAAATTTATTTTAATACAACGATGTATGCATACATGAAGATGCTTAAATGATGCCTATTGGATGTATAATATTACTAATGTTGACTATCGAGATTAAATTGAATCTTAGATACATGTGCGTACAATGTTTATGCGACAGATCATTAAAATATAGATGTACCTGCATTATTGCTTCTCTCAGCGTTATTATAAAAGTCATACCAAGTATCTTATACGTTTAATTATTAATAATTATCATCAACATCTATGAAAATAAAGCGAGAGAAAACTGAGATGTGACTCATGGAGATTTAATACTCGAGCTATAAAAATATTGATTTAGTTTATTAGAAATGATACTTACTTTTTATTACAAAAGATAGCGTTGAAAATTGTTTGAACATGTTGCGACTAGCTCGGTATTAATCGGAATGACTCCTTCGCGGAATGTATTTCCAGTTTAATTTAACGTTATTCTTTATATTAAAACGGATTGATTAGGATTTGTACGGATGCGATGGAGAAAATGATTAATTGTAATTATTACGTCCCAGTCTAAATTTTATTTTATAATGATATGCACGAATACATGTTCGTGCGCGTTGTTATCAAATTCTTCAGTAAATTTTTGCTCATTTTCAAAGTTTAATTACTCAGCGAATAATTAACGTAAAAAAATCAAAAAAGAATTTTACAGAAAAAACTCTTTAATATAAG
>NW_012053467.1:0-858 GCF_000956235.1 Wasmannia auropunctata | reverse complement strand
TATCCCCTGTGTGCCTTGTCGACTCAGTTAATAAATACTTAATAAAATATTTTTAAAACATAAAATACTCTCTTGAAGTTTGCAAATTATAAAAAAAATATTTATTAAAAATAATTAATCAATTAAATCATTTAAATTATTTAAAAAATAATCAAATACTTGTATCGGTTAAAGCCTTAGAACTTAGCCGCGCTCTGATTGTGATATTTCAACTAATCACATGTTCGCGTTTCGACAGCGTTGCAAACGTAACCAACAAAGTCAGTCGACTGCTTGCTATCGTCGAGTAAACGCCTCGTGTGTCAGTAAATCGTCGTGGGTTAGTAAATAGTGCGCGTGTTTCTTCCCTCGACTAAGTTTTCAATCGACGAATAATTAATCGACACGGATTGATAATTATTAACTACTTAATACATTCGGTATTAAAGTCAGTCGACTGCTTGCTATCGTCGAGTGAACGGGTCGCGTGTTAATAAATCGCCGTGTGTTTCTTTCTTCGTGTGATTTTTCAGTGGACGGATAATTAATCGTCAGTGATTGTGAAGTACGTAATAGTACCGATATTAAGTAAATACATTAGAAGATTTCTCGTAATTTCTTCGAATGCATAATTTGTATGTGAATTGAGTGTGAAATATTGAAGTGACACGGTTTGTAAAAAAAAGAATTATCTAATTATTTGATCTGTGTCAGTGATAACTTGTGACGTTTGCATTAAAACTATTGAAAATTTATTAAAATAAACACTCATTACGTGGAAATCACATGGGAATTAATCCATCTTTTCGAGAAGTCGACAAATCTTTCAAAAGGTAAGATATTGCGTGCGTGCGTGCGTGCGTGCGTGCGTGCGTACGT